>NC_067406.1:29477179-29778077 GCF_009764475.1 Pristis pectinata | reverse complement strand
GTTCAAACGAGAACTAAGTGTTTGTAAAACTGAAATTTAAATGCACAAAGCATTCATTCTTAAAACTGTAAAATGCCAATGTAAGGCCAGTCTCTGGTCAATCCAATGATACTCTCCAATATATGTACCATTAAAATTTATAGTTACCTGAACCATTTATATTTTGATGAGGTAGCCAGCTTTAAGGCCTATAATTAGTATAACAAAGATCTTCAAATTGTTCAATTAGTTTCATTAAGGTGTATATAACAGAATAATAAGCTAAAACAAATGATTTCAAAGTGTCTTCCTAATTAGCTGGATATGATTGATGGATTCCTTCCACAAGTTATTTGATCTTCAACAAATGCAGTTCCTTGTTGAGAGGGTTTTTAATTGATGCCAAAAGTGGTATTAGTTGATGTTGAAAATAATTGCTCAAAAATTATTCATGCACTCAGATGAATATAACAAATGGAAGTCCAACATCATATCTGGTAGAGTGGACGTGTGCTAATTAATAAAGAAGAAAAATATCTTTCAATAAAATTTAACTCAGTGTTTGTTGGAAAATATCAGAGTAATTATAAACTATAATGAGGTTTTTGGCCAATCAGTATGCAACAGCATTTCACCAGCCAAGAAAACCATTTTAACCCTATTGTTCCTGTAATTCATTTCCCTTGGATAAAATTTTAAGAAGATAGTATGAAAGAGGAAAAAATGTATTTAGTCAATCTGGTTACCTAGCAATTAGGAACACATTATAGATTATTTTCTTCAGCTTGTGGTTTAAGTTAGTGCTGGAAATACTCGGTCATCTCTGGAACTTCTGAGGAATTGCAGAGAAATTAAGCAAACTAGCTAAACTTAGTTTACATTCACTTCTGATAACAAATTTTGCCTCAGTTAGGACAACTTGCTTTGGAATACGTCTTCATAGATATTTTGGCAGATCTAATGTAATGCACTATTCAGTCAATTCCAGCGAATAAGAAATCTAGCTTCCATGAATGGGTATACCCAACTGCCAAGGCATTGAGATAAAGCATTACATAACTACAGGGACAGAAGTAATCTTATTACACTAACAATTCAGAAGCTTGGCCTAACCATATAAACAAATTCCAAATACGGGTTTAAGAGGTCATATAAAAGTCAGATTTTAACTGGTTTACTGGAGTCCTTTGAGAAAGGATTTGACAATCTCATCTTTCATGGCCTAAAAGTGACTCTAGTCGAATTACTCTTAATTCCCCTCAGAGGTGATCTAGCAAGCCTCACCATTGGTTCAGCTCTGCAGAGGATTACTTCTCAGAAGCATTTCACCAAACATTCCTTCAGTGGATAATGAGGAGACCCATGAAAATCACCTTCTCATGCCAAACAGAGCTTTGTAATAAATGTTGATCTCATCAGTGGTAGATGCATCCCACGAAGGGGTTGATGTTCCAACAAATACTGACAGAACCAATTCCACGCTAAAGAAGTAACTTCATTTTTTCTGCCATCAGTGGGAGCTGTATCAAATAAAAATGGAACCAACCTTGCCAAAATGTGGCAGTAGTCAAGCACAATCCAACCTATTTTACATAAAGGTGATCAACCTTTAACAGGTTTCATCTTCCATATTTAAACAAATCTTTTCTGTTCCATAGAAACTCCTCAATTTGGATTTCTCTCATGAGTTTCTTTAGGGATCAATTTGTTATGAGCCATCTGAAGCAAGGAGGGAGGTGTTGGGAGTGGTGGGGGGGAGGGAGGGGAATGGAATGGGGGTGAATATCAAGAGAAAAACAGAGTATTGAAATAAGTTTTTGATAAGTTCATTGACTTTAGTCAAAATTTAATATTGAGCAGTATTTTTGCTTAACCTGGAACAGTAAAACACAAATTTTCTTCCCCCATGTGCCTTACTGAAATTTGAGCTGGAAATAAGATGATGAGATTGACTTCTGGAAAATTAGTATCGAAACAAACAGAGGAAGTCATTGTGAGTTAAATCAAGGAGACAGGCTTCAACAAAAATCTATCCATCTTATGTTTATGAACTTGATATCCATTATAGCAAATGAGTAAATTTAGCTGAATCATTTAGGAACAGTTACAGAGTAATCAAGTCATACAGCACAGAAACAGAGGCCCTTTGGCCCACCATATCCATGCAAGTCCTTTGGAAGCCCTCAATATTAATCCCATTTGCAGCATTTAGTCCATGGCCTTCTATGCTTTAGTAATTCAGGAGCTCTAGATACTTCTTCAGTGTTGTGAGGGTACGTGCCTCAACCACCCTCTCAGTGTGTTCCAGATTCCAACCACCCTTTGGGTGTAAAAGGTCTTCCTCAGATCTCCCTAAACCTCTTACCCCTTACCTAAGTTACCCTATGTCCTCTCGTTTTAGACTCTTTTGGCTATTTTTATAGATAATAACCCTTACGGCTATTTGCCATGGAATAGAAATAGAATTTTAGTCAGCTGGTCTGAGTAGCCTTTTAATCGTCCCCACAGTCTTGAATCCCCAGAACACCTCAATGTTAAAGCTGGATTGTTTGCTCCATTTCAGTGACTATTGTGAGTAAAGTATTTATATCACTAAATATATGACAACGCCATGGGTTACTTTGGATCTCCAGAAACTGATTATTCTCACATGTCATATTTAGCAACATGTTATTGAATACAGTTAACAGGGTAATTAACATTATGCATAATGATTCAAAAGAGAAACTTCTCAAGATTTATGCTTCATTATTTTTGCAGTTGTGTGTGAGACTTTTAAAATTATATACCTGGAATCAAAAGTCTGCAACATTCACATTTTGGAAATTATCAAAATAGCTTTAAAACTAAAAATTACTTCTTCACCATTGTTCTCTTCCACTTCATGAATATATTATAATCTCACCAATGTCAATAAAATGCACAGTCAGGAATCATACTTTAAAATCACCCTAGCATTTTCTGTATTCTGATGTCACAGCAAGCACTACCAATCTTATAATTAATGTCCCTTTTGCTGTTGTTCATCCATTTATCTTTAATTACAAACAATATTACTGTCTGCTCATTCAGTAGTGTGCAAATGCTTCACTACATGTAAATATTGATGAGTTATTAAAGATTTTATTAAGCTGCCATTTAGATTGTCTTTGTGTCTATTCTTAAGGTTGTTTTATTTGGAATTTTTCATGCTTATCTATCCAGTTGATGTACGTAGTCAAAAAGAAACAAATCTATCTGATTAAATGCATTAATAAGTGTATGTACAAAGTGGTGTGGTGTTACTTCATATAGGTCAAAAGATCCCATTTTGTGTTGCTTGAATTAATAAATCTCACTTTTGGTAAGATTTGGGCTACCATAAATTATTTTCCTTTATTTTGATAAAAGAAAGGGAAAAATAGCCAGGTTTTCAACATTTAGTTATTGTCCAAGCCTCCCTGAAAATGCATATTTGTAGATGGAGAAATATTCTTCAAGAGTGAAATATCAGAACACCCAAGACATTGAACAGTAGAGCAAGCTGTCTATTGGCCTGTTCCTGGTCTGTTTTTTAGGCTCTGATAGGTATCAATTGGCCTGTTCTTGGTCTGTATTTTAGGCTCAGATAGCATTTGAGAAAGCACAAGGACAAGGAGAGACAGAAAAATAGAAGGAGCTGAGTTCAGAAGGGGAAAAGGGCATGGATAGTGTTTCCCAAGCAGGTTATGAGAGGCAGAGACACTGCAATCCAGCAGTGATAAAACCCTGAGAAGCTGAAGGAATAGAGAAATAAGGTGAGCAGATAGGCTCAAGTTTGGTCCTGAATATGGGTTGCCCATTTAAGACAGAGCTGAGGAGAAATTTAAGTGAAAGTCAAAAAAGACCGCAGATGTTGGAAATTTAAACCAAAAACAGAAAACTGAGTGGCACACTACTGGAAGCAAGATCAGACAAGTTCTGTTATCAATGTTTTAACTTTTTAGAAAGAGACACTTTACAGAGATTTTAAAAGACTGTAAACTAGGCTTGATAGTGAATGCTGTCTGACATGAATTGATATCTCATGTGGAGCATTTATGAGCAAATAAATAATATTCAAAATTTTGTTTTGATCTATTGCAAGATATCAATACATTATTGCTAATTAGCAATAGTTGTTCTTCATAAATATTTAATGCTGCAATTAGAAAAAGTTATCAATATCTTGTTTTAATTATATCAAAAACAAACATTCCAGGATCAATCTGTATGACTGTCTATAATTAGTTTGCACTGCACAGTACTCATATGTTTGTATTAGCCTGTATATAGGAAAATTAAACTTTCAGAATGACAAGTTACATAGTATTTCAAGTGCATTATGCTGAATATTAGTTATGTTAAGTGGCTGCATTTAGGAGTGAATGGAAATTTGTATGTGGTGAAAATGACAACACAACAGCAGGCTATGTCCAAACAGATACATTTTGCATTTAGCCCAAGCAAATAAAACTATGTGCAACCAAACACCCCTACAACCCATCACCACACAGCATGATGTCTACTAAGAACTCACTCAATGTTAGCTCAAACACATTCCACTTCACCAGTTGTTGCACACACTTTCTCAGAATCCAGTAAATGTCATGTTTATAATGTCCCTTTAGATAGTGGAAGTGAAAGTGTGTAAACTACCACCACTCAACCTAACTGACTGACAATCCTGAAATTACACCAGTGCAGTGGCTTGCTAAACAAATGATTGATGTATGAGCTTCCAAAGCCTCTGAAATTCCTAGACACGAAGAGCTCCTCCCCCCTCGCCCATACTCCTTAGCATATTGACATATTCAAAAACAATCCATTGTACACTAATACACCATTTTCCTTTAATAGCTTTTATTTAACTCTTAATCGTGTATAGACTACATATCTGTTTAATACCATCTCACCTTCTAAATTCATATCCATGATAATGGGCCTAAATGAATTTGGTTCATTGGCTCTGAACTAGCTTGGCTCTGAACTAGCTTGGTTCCCCCCAGTCATCTATATCCTTTCAGAAACTGTCCCTCCAGTAATCCTGTGGTCTTTCATGGCTTCTTGTTCCATGCAGCTCTGCAAACAGAGCCATGAAATGCATTCTGGCAATTTTCATTCTTGCAATAAGCTGAAGTGAAGGTGATTGTCTCTTGGATCTTTTGAAATACATTATTTCCTCTCTTGAGTTTTATTTTATATATGTTTTAATTCTTTTCATTCTATATATTCACAAAATTACTCTACTAACCAACTCACCTCTGCTGTTGGACTCTTTTGCTCACCAAGTTTTCCCTTGTCCCAGTGTACATATTTATCACTAGTCAAAACTGTGGGGTTGAATAGTCTATCAGCAAGCATCAAGAAAACACGTAGAAGAAAAATGGAGCACTGAGAAAGCACCAAGATTCTCTTTTACTCCCTTGGAGCTGTGATTCAGGCAGTGCATAGAAGGAGGGAGATCCTCTCTCCACCAGGGAGCAGTGATCCCTTCAGTCAACACGTCCATTAACACAGGGAAGAAGTAGAGGCCAGCAATTTAGCTCCAGGGTCATAGTTTAGTGGGCAATGGCACAGGGGTGCACCAGTCGGTGCTGCTGCCTCTTAGCTTCTATGTTCTATTGTATAGATCCTAGGTGCTACCTGTGTGGAGTGTGCACGATCTTCCTTTGACCATGTGGGTTTCTGCTAGGTGCTTTGGTTTCCTCCCACATCCCAAAGATGTGCTGGTGGGTTAATTGGCCCTAAATTACCCCTCAGTCCAAGTAAGTGTCAAAAGAATCAAGGGGGAGTTGATGGACATGTGAGAGAGAATAAGTTGCAAGGTACAGGGAAATAAGAGGGGGGGAACTGGATTGATGGGATTGCTCTGCTGGAAGTCAGCCTGGACCGACTGCGCTGAATGGCTTCCTTTGATGTTATAGTAAGCGGCTCTAAAAGAGGTTTTAAGGTAACAATATTTTTCTCTTGCTATCAGCTCATATTCCAGCCTTCCTGCTGATAACACTACGCTGATCCGCTTCCCTTCATGAATCACTGTGTTGCAGTTCCCTTCAGAAGTCTGTGTCAAGGCTCTCTGCAAACTGTAAGGAATATTTCATCCAACATAATCCAATCCGTCAGATCCATCAACATGACACCACCATGGTGGGACATTTACAGCCTGCTGCATTTATTTGTTTCAGTTTTCTGGATATTATTGTAAATCTTTTATCTCCAATATTCATGATTAATTATGCATATTCACTGCAAATCATTTTGTAAACAATGGCTACTTTCTTAATTGCCTCATGGGAGATAACAGGTATGCTCAGAGCTGGACATACTCTTGAAGAAGAAATACACAGTACTCTTAAAAGGGGAATATATGAACAAAGCACAAAAGTAACATAACATAATAATACTGCTACCCAGAAGTTAATTTTCATGCTCTCTGGCATGCTAAATATATGCTGTCTATAGTGCTAACAGTCACAAAGAATCACAAAATTAAAATTTAAGTAATATAAGTAATAAGACCAGAAGCAGGCTAATCAACCTCTTGAGGCTGCTCTGCCATTCAATAAGATCATGGCAGATCCAATGGAGGCTTCAAGACCACCTCACTGCCTCCCTTCCTCCTCATACTGCTTAACAATTGTCTTGAATATATTCAATAACTTTGTCTGCACAACACTCCAGAAAAGAAATTTCCAAAGCATTGTAACCCTCTGAGAGAAGAAAGTCCACCTTGTCTCCACCTTAAATGGGCAAACCCTTATTCTGAAGCTATGCTGTCTCATTCTAGATACCCTACAAGGTGAAAACATTCTTTTAGCATCTGCCCTTTCAATCCTCCTCAGAGTCTGATATGTTTCAATAAAATCACCTCTCATTCTTCTAAACTCCAATGACTATGGGCTCAACCTGCTCAATCACTTGTTGTACATCAATTAACTTCATTCTAAGAATCAACTTAGTGAACCTTTTCTGCACTGCCTCCAACACAAGTATTTCATTTCTTAGATATGGAGACCAAAATTAAACAAAGTACTCCAAGGTCTCACCAGCACAAAATTCTCCAATTACTCAAAATCTCTCATGCCTCTTGCAATAGAGGCCAACATTTCATTAACTTTTCAAATTATTTTTTGTACATGCATGCAAACACATTGTGTTTCATGTATGGGGACCCCCAGAACCCTATATACAACATTGTGCCGTCTTATTCCATGTAAATAATAATTTGCTTCTTCATTTTTTCCTTCCAAAGTGGACAGCCTCACATTTTCCCACATTTTACTCCATCTGCCAACATTTTGCCCATTAACTTGATCTGTTTGTATCCCTTTGTAGACTCTTTGTGCCTTCCTCACAACTGGTTAACCCACCTATCTTTGTATCATGCGCTCTTGACTTATAAGGTAATCTTATCAAATAACTTCTGGATTCTGGCCACAGAAATATTAGGAACACTATATGGTGGATTACTTTGAAAAAATGCACTTTAAAAGAATATCTGTCATGGTCAGTCTCATGCCATTTTAAATACTTTGCTTCAAACGTAACGAAGAAGGCACATTCCCCATGGTACTAAACGCCAAGAACGCATGCTATGACTGCCATGATGGTGTCCAGGGGACATGAAGCAAGATATGAGGGCTTGTTAAAGCTATATTGTTATATTGGCTGTTTATTGATAAACTATGTTGGCATTAATGATTGCAGTGTGGAGAGGGATACTTTGTCCGGATTGGGGACCATGATTTGCAGGCTTGTTATGAAAAATATCTTTCTCCTAGAGAGTTCTTTTATTGACTGTGCAGCCAATGCCTCCCTCCTCCCATCTGCTGGTGATGAGCCTGTTAATGTTCTGCTAGGACTTCTCCCAGCATCCATTCACCTCCTCCTTCTGCTGCTCTTCAAGCTCCACCTCAGACACTTGGTCTGCTGCTATCACTGGATTGCTGAGTTGTGCAGCATGCTTTAAGCAATGATAAAGACTCCACACCTACTGGGTGTCCACTGTGCAGCATCTGCAAGTGATGCAGACACCAGAGTCTTGTTTCCAAAGGATCAACAGCATGCCCTACCAGAATGCTGGGGCTTGAGTGGCTCTCACTGTAGTGGCACTCAGGAGCTGAAAATTGATATGAGGATCCAGGGAGGTGGAGGTTAGTCCTTGCCCCTCAGTATCCATTCCTTTGGGCAGTACTGGCTGTGGGAAATGTCTGGCAGTTCAGACTCCTTGAAGATGGATGAAGAAGGTTTAGAGGGATAAGGGCCAAACACAGGCAAATGGGATTAGTTGAGGTAGACACCATTCTCCAAGTGAAGAAATTTGTCCTCATCTCAGTCTGAGAAGTCTTAGTCCATATCCTGATACTGTGACCCTTCATTCTGGACCCCCCCCCCCCCCCCCACCGCACCAGCCATGGGAAAAATCGTCTCCAACTGTCACTTTAAATGGAATCAAATGCAATATTTCAGTGTGGTGTATTCCTTGATGTACTAGGATACCAGGGTCCTAGTTGGGTATTCAACAAAGGTCATTGGTTGCATTCCTAAGCTCCAAGTTATGACAGAAAGGAATATATTATCAGTAGTGTGATGAGTTTCATAATTATTGCCAGAAAATTTCAGAGCTGCTAAGGGGAGTTTCAAGTGGAAATGAATGGACCAATTTCTTGATTTGTGAATAAAAAATGAGTTCTAATGAATCCAACTTCCAGCATAGATCATAGAACAGCTTCCCACAGTCTTTAGGCACTTGCCCTTGTTCACAAATTTTATGAAACAACCTTTGCAGCGTATTTTTTCTCTATTTATGATAAATCTGCACTATACTATACCTCACTCAAAGGAGAAATGCACAAATAAATGTCATGTACATATAAAAAAATGTCAGGGTGAGCTGCAGACCACTGGAACCAGTTATAGCAAGCCATTTTGGTAATTGAATCAGGGATGCATTCATTGATGTCTTATGATAAGTGTAGGTGGACCTTCAAAGCAGCATGTGGGGGATTAACTAATGGTCGTTTGGGCTCCCAAGCTGACTATTGATGTTAGCGTGTGAAAAGAGCCATTTGGCTTATAGTGGGGACTATGATTTCACAAGGACATTACGTGAAACCTCTGTCTATAAAGTGACAAAGGGTTGAAGAAGGGCCCCAGGACAGTAGACCATGAAATGAAGGGAAGGAGGTAAGGAGGGGAACTGGAGGAAGGAATGTGTGGGTGACAGACAGATCAAGAGGGTGGGGGAAGGGAAAGAGAATGGGTGGGGGGCTGGTGGGATAAGGGAAAACAAAGGGGAGACGGAGGGGAGTGGTTACCAGAAGTTAGAGAAGATATGATAAGATGTTTTTATACGTTACATATACATCAAAACACACAGCAAAATGCATCTTTTGCGTAGAATGTTGTGGGGACAGCCCGCAAGTGTCACCATGTTTCCGGCGCCAACATAGCATGCCCACAACTTCCTAACTCATACGTCTTTGGAATGTGGGAGGAAACCGGAGCACCCGAAGGAAACCCATGCAGACACAGGGAGAAGGTGCAAACTCCTTACAGACAGTGGCGGGAATTGAACTCAGGTCACTGGCACCGTAATAGCATTATGCTAACCGTGACACTACCATGCCTGCCCAATTGATGTTCATGCTATTAGGTTGGAAAGGGAGGAATGAACTCTTATTGGAATTGATGTTTAACTGGCCCTAGTGTGGCATGAGCATTACTTGCTATTAATTATCACAAATCTAAATATTATCCCAGTTTTTCAGCATGCAAACATATTCTGCTTCAATTTTTCAGGAGCCATGAATAGGCCTGAACAGTGCAATCATCAAGGAATATCATAACTCTCACCTCCTGATGGAGCAAGCTTTGCAGTGTGCTCATAGGCATAGGGCATGGCCCTGAGAAACTACTGCAATGATACACTGGGGCTGAGAAGAAAAGTACTAGCAAGACACAACGATGTATCTGCATAAAATTTCTGCAGAATGTAGAAGGGAGGACTGAAGGAAGAGGTCTGAGGTCCTGGAAATGATTGAAGTTGAGTCTAAGATTATATGATGAGCGTTGCTTTGCTGATTTTTTTTTTCTTGCTTAAAGGCTCCAAAGACCTCATGCTGTGAATATTTCTGTTTGCTTTCATTTGGTCTGGGGGTCACTTGGTGTCAAAGAGCCAGTGGCATTTGGGAAGGTCAATAAAGTTCTATAAATTTCTTGCACAGGTGGATCAGTAAAGTCTAACAGATCTATCTGCTGTAGTGTTAGGAATGGGCCCCTGAGGATTTACGGTGAATGACTGTTGAAGCTATTTGGAAACAGACCAACACAAAGCTATAACTGTCAGGAAAATTGAGTAGGGTCAGGAAGAACAGGCATTTGAACCAACTGATTTGTTTTACACTGACCAGTGCAGACAACCTGCCTGTCAGCAATTTAAAAACAGATGTTTATTTAAATGACAGAGGGCTTGTTTAAAGAGGGAAAAAAATGAATTCTGGGCACATTGCTGAATGATTTCATCTAAAAGCTGTAATGTCAGGACACAGGGAAAGTGTTCACCTGGTAACTTTATACAGGCCATAAAACCAGAGGAAATGGATTGCAGACACATTTTCTGCTTGCATTCTTTGATGTTTTAAATTTGGCCTGATGGTTTAGATCAGGTAGAAGCAGGTGAAATTAGTCACAGAAGAAAAGACCTTTCAAATGCTTACTCTTGTGTATGATTAACTACTTTCTCTAAACTAGCTACTTTGTTATTTTTGTGTCTAATCCACTTCATTCAGAATAAAGTCCCATGTGTAAAAATAGCTGAGAGACAAAGGGAGTGTTTGAAATATTTTTACAATTTGGTAGAATTCTTTAACAAGTTTAGAGAGCTTAGGGTTACACATACTTCATGATTTTTGTTAAAATCTTGGATGAAGGATTATGTGAAGGAGTTAGTCCACCATTTCCTGGAGAAGTACAAACTCTTAAAGAATATATTGGTAGAGTTACAGATATGCAAGGAACATCTCTAGTAAGCGTTTGCAAGGTTGAGCATCTAAGGTTAAAGAGACACAGCAGGAAGTGGAAGGTTGTCACTGTTCACTTCTTCACTGAGATAGAGACAAAGATGCATAGAGCCATACAGCATGGAAACAGGTCCTTTGGCCCATCAAGCCTGAACCAACTATTAAGCACATGGGGCATAGATAAGGTGAATGCACACAGTTTTTATTCCAGGGAAAGGGAATCAAAAACTAGAGGGCATAGTTTCAAGGTGAAAGGGAAAATATTTGAAAGGGACACAGAGGATGGTGCGTATATGGAATAACCTGCCAGAGAAAGTGGTTTAGGCAGGTACAAAAACATCTGGTATTGGTATTGGTTTATTATTGTCACTTGTTCCGAGGTACAGTGAAAAACTTGTCTTGCATACCAATTGTACAGGTCAATTCATTACACAGTGCAGTTACATTGAGTTAGTACAGAGTGCATTGATGTAGTACAGGTAAAAACAATAACAGTACAGAGTAAAATGTCACAGCTATAGAGAAAGTGCAGTGCAATAAGGTGCGAGGTCACAACAAGGTAGATCATGAGGTCATAGTCCATCTCATTGTATAAGGGAACCATTCAATAGTCTTATCACAGTGGGGCAGAAGCTGTCCATAAGTCTGGTGGTACGTGCCCTCGGGCTCCTGTATCTTCTATCTGATGGAAGAGGAGAGAAGAGAGAATGACCCGGGTGGGTGGCGTCTTTGATTATGCTGGCTGCTTCACCAAGACAGCAAGAGGTAAAGACAGAGTCCAAGGAGAGGAGGCTGGTGTCTGTAATGCGCTGGGCTGTGTCCACAGCTTCTTGCGGTCCTGGGCAGAGCAGTTGCCGTACCAAGCCATGATATATCCAGATAGCATGCTTTCTACGGTGCATCGGTAAAAGTTGGTGAGAGTCAAAGGGACAAACCAAATTTCTTTAGCCTCCTGAGGAAGTAGAGGTGCTGATGAGCTTTCTTGGCTGTGGCATCTACATGATTTGACTAGGACAGGCTGTTGGTGATGTTCACTCCCAGGAACTTGAAGCTCTCAACCCTCTCAACCTCAGCACCATTGATGTAGACAGGTGCATGTACACTGCCCCTTTTTCTGAAGTCAATGATCAGATCTTTTGTTTTGTTGACATTGAGGGAAAGGTTGTTGTCATGACACCATTCCACTAAACTCTCTGTCTCCTTCCTGTACTCCGCCTCGTCACTGTTTGAGATACAGCCTACAACGGTGGTATCATCTGCAAACTTGTAGATGGAGTTAGAGCAGAATCTGGCCACACAGTCATGAGTGTATAGGGAGTAGAGTAGAAGGCTGAGGACACAGCCTTGTGGGGCACCAGTGTTGTGAATAATCGTGTCGGAGGTATTGCTGCCTATCCTCACTAATCGCGGTCTGTTTGTTAGAAAGTCAAGGATCCAGTTACAGAGGGAGGTGTTGAGTCCTAGGTCTCGGAGTTTGGTGACAAGCTTGCTTGGAATTATTGTATTGAAGGCAGAGCTGTAGTCAATAAACAATAGTCTAACGTAGGTGTCCTTTCTGTCCAGATGCTCCAGAGCTGAGTGTAGGGCCAGGGAGATGGCATCCGCTGTAGACCTGTTTCGGCAATAGGTGAATTGCAGTGGGTCAAGATTGTCTGGGAGGCTGGAGTTGATGCGTGCCATGACTAGCCTCTCAAAGCACTTCATGATGGTGGATGTCAGAGCCACTGGTCAGTAGTTATTGAGGCAAGTTACCTTGCTTTCCTTCGGTACCGGGATGATAGTGGTCTTCTTAAAACAGGTGGAAACCTGAGCTTGAAGCAGGGAGAGGTTAAATATGTCCACAAATACTTGTGCCAGCTGAACATCACAAGGTCTGAGCACATGGCCAGGGACACCACCTGGGCCAGGTGCTTTCCTCGTGTTCACTCTCTGGAAGACTGACCTTACATCCTCAACTGTGATCACAGGTTCAGTTGCATTGGAGGCTGTCAGGGTGGGTGGTGACAATCCACTTCCCTTCTGTTCAAAACGCAAATTGAATGCATTAAGTTCATCAGGAAGGGATGCGCTGTTGTTAACTATGCAGCCAGTCTTCGTCTTGTAGCCTGTTATGGCATGGAAGCCCTGCCATAACTGATGGCTGGTCTGGGACTCTATTTTGAGTTGGTATTGCCTCTTGGCATCCCTGATAGCTTTCCGAAGGTCATATCTCGATTTCTTGTATAGATCAGGATCACCAGATTTGTGTGCGGCAGTCCTTGTCTTCAGTAGGGAGTGGATGTCCCGGTTCATCCATGGTTTCCTGTTTGGGAACACCCATATTGTCTTCTTTGGTACACAGTCCTCCACACACTTGCTGATAAAGTCTATGATGGTGGTGGCATATTCATCAAGGCTGGCAGCTGAGTCTTTGAACATGGACCAGTCCACTGCCTCAAAGCAGTCACGTAGGAGCTCATCTGCTTCCTCAGACCAGCACTGTACGACTCTCTGTAACGGATCATCCCGTTTCAGTTTCTCTTTGTATACAGGGAGAAGGAGCACATCCTGGTGGTCTGATTTCCCAAAGTGAGGATGAGGGCTGGCTTGGAAGGCATCTTTGTTGGTTGTATAGTAGTGGTCAAGGGTGTTGGTGCCCCTGGTGGAGCAGGAGATGTGCTGATAGTATTTTGGTAACACACTCTTGAGGTTGGCCTGATTGAAGTCACCTGCAATAATGAAGAGGGCCTCAGAGTATCCTGCCTTAAGGTTGTTGACCACGGAGTATAGCTCATTGAGTGCAGGCTTCATGTCCATCTGTGGTGGGATGTAGACTGCCATCAGGATAGCTGAAGTGAACTCCCTTGGCAGATAGAATGGTCGACACTTCACCGTTGGATATTCCAGGATGGGTGATCAGGAGCTCCCAGGACCGTCACATCCGAGCACCATAAGTTATTGATCAAGAAGCAGACCCCTCCGCCTTTAACTTTGCCTGAGGACGCTGTACAGTCCATTCGATGGATTGAGAAGCCCTCAGGTTGAATAGCACAGTCAGGTGAGGCAGGTGTAAACCACATTTCAGTGAGACATGGATAGGAAAGGTTTTGAGGGATATGGGCCAAATGCAGGCAAATGGGACTAGCTTAGATGGGCATCTTGGTCAGCATGGATGGGTTTGGCCAAAGGACCTGTTTCCTTACTGTATTACTCTATGGCTCATTTACACTAATCCCATTCTGTTCTCTTCACATTCCTATCAATTCTCCACAGATTCTACCAAACGCCGGCACACTTGGGGGCAACTTACAATGGCCAATTAACTATCGCTACTAGCTGCCCCACTGTGTTGCTCACACAGAGATGGCACAGTAATTGCAAAGATTTACAGCCACTAATCTTGCACTAACACTGCATTTCAACTTCACCATCTCCACAGCAAGAGCAGAATAGAATGTTTCCCCATCAGCTCCACACACTGCTTCTCACGGGCAATAAACCTCTCGATATTGACAATGCTCTTCCAGTGCCCTGATTCTCTCAGACTTTTCCAGCAACAATGTTGTGTGTCCTGTGTGAAAGGTGGTGTACGAGCAATATTTCCCACATGGCATCAGACAGCTGATTAAAAGATATAGAGAGCTCAGTCTGCTAAGCTGGTAGAAAAGGTTTTAAGATTGTATGAGAAGTTTAGGTTCAATGCCAGAAGTCGTCACCACATATTACCATCACCCCTGGCTACTACCATCTTTAACCAGCAATGTGAAATGGTAGTTTTTGTCTTTTAATCAATTCAGCTCAGTCTCACTGATATTTTGAGCTCTTCACCTCTTTGCCATGTCCTTGCCTCTTCTTTGAATGTCTTTACAAATCCTCCAGACGAAGAGGTTCATGAATTTGGGATAATGTAACATGAACTATTTTTCTGAGGGGTAACCTTATGGAGGTTTACAAAATTATGAGAGGCGTAGATAAGGTGGATAGTCAGATTCTTTCTTCCAGGGCTGGGGAGTCTAGAACATTTATCAGGGATCTGAGGAGTAAGCTTTTCACACAGAGGGTGGTGGTTAGCTGGAATGAGCTGTCAGAGGATGCAGAAGAGGTTTAGAGGGTGCAGAAGAGGTTTACTAGGATGCTGCCTGGATTAGAGGGCACGTGCTATGAGGAGAGCTTGAACAAACTTGGGTTGTTTACTCTGGAATGGTGGAGGCTGAGGGGAGAACTGATAGAAGTTTATCAGATTATGAGAGGCATAGATAGAGTAGGCAGCCCATATCTTTCTCTGAGGGTTCAAATATCTAATACTAGAGGGCATGCATTTAGAGGGAATGAGTTCAAAGGAGATGTGCGGGGCAGGTTTTTTACCCAGAGAGTGCTGGGTTCCTGGAATGTTCTGCTCTGAGTGGTCGTGGAGGCAAAAGCAACAGAGGCATTTAAGAGGTTCTTGGATAGGCACATGAATGTGCAGAGAATGGAGGGATATGGATATTGTGTAGACAGAAGGGATTCGTTTTAGTTAGGCATTTAACAACTAGTTTAATTAGTTCAGCACAACATCGTGGGCCGAAGGGCTTGTTCCTGTGCTGTACTGTTCTATGTTGTATGTTCTATATCCTAGAGGAGGTGGTGAGGCAACATTTAAACAACATTTAAAAGGCATTTGGACAGATATTTGGATAGGACAGACTCCAACCTCACCCCCTCAGAATCCCTCACCCACTCCAACCTCACCCTCTCTGAACTCTATTCACCACCTGAGCTATCTGGCATTGAGCTATTTGACTTTCCTGCTGATCCACTGTTCCCATGTCCGCCACAGCAGTCTTCAGCCAGATCTGGCATTTAAAGGCTGACCTCGAACTTCCTGACACCTGCAACACATTTCTCCCAAGGTCCCAGAAAACCTCCAGTGGATCTGTAAATCAGAAAACAAATAAAAATTCTGTCCAGTTCATCTTTATGGAACATCAGAGGATGCAATTCCAGACTTTAAATCCAGCACAACTCATTGCATCAGATCTTGGGCCCTGATGACTGACCAAAAATTAAACTATTACATCAGGTGGCTGAGCATTTCAATAAACCACAATGTTCCCTTATGATCTGTTGCACAAATAAAATGCCATTTATTTTGAATTTCTTTTTCTCGTTCTTGTCAAAGTCATTTATTTTTCTTAAATTCCATCTCTATTGCATCTTTGAAACAGGAAGACCTACTGAAAAGAAAACAAGAGAAAACCTGAAGGGGAAAAAATAGTCAAAGGCATCATTAAATTACCTGCTCCTTTGAAACACTTTCACTAAATAGTTGGATGTGTGCAAAGTGGATTTTCTGAGTTTGATTCCAAAATTTTGTTGAGTTTGAGGGTATTTATCTGTAAATTGAACTTCATACATTTCTGGTGCATGAAGCGGCTGCACAAGTGTATGGATACAAGGGTGGCATGTGAAAAAGTCAGGAATTAGAACAGAAGGAATAGGAGCAGGAACAGGCCATTTAGCCCTCTGAGCCTGCTCTGTCTTTGATCACAATCCTGGCATATTTTTTACCTCAGTATCATTTTTCTCAACTTTCCCCATATCCCTTGGTTTCCTTAATATCCAGAAATTTATTGTTCTCTGTTTTGAATGACTAGGGAAAATAAAACATTGCAAAAAAAGAAGTTAAGGTGGTTTTCACTCAGAATCATGACTTAAACTTCACCTGCGTGAGCAGGTGGCTGCACAGTTGCTTTCTCCTTGCCATGCTGACTGTATTGGTATTGGTTTATTATTGTCACTTGTACCGAGGTACAGTGAAAAACTTGTCATGCCAAATAACTGCTATCGGGAGAAATGTAAGTTTAGGTTCAATGCCAGAAGTCATCACCACATAATACCATCACCCCTGGCTACTACCATCTTTAATCAGCAATGTAAAATGGTAGGTTTTCGTCTTTTGATCGACTCAGCTCAGTCTCACTGATATTTTGAGCTCTTTACCTCTTTGCCATGTCCTTGCCTCTTCTTTGAATGCCCATACAAATCCTGTTGAGAAGTAAGTCAATTCTTAATGAACTCCAGGTGCAAACACAGTACAGCAACATTAAAGGCTGCAATAGAGAGGACAAGAGCACACAAACTTATGAAAATAAGAGCCTCAGGCCTAACTCAACATTTGATACAATGATGACTGACCTACCCCAGGCCTCAACTCTTTCGCTCTGTTATATTCCCTTCGCCCTCAATCCCACCCTTTTTCAAAAATTTATCGACCTCCACTTGAAATATTTCTAATGAGTAAGCCTTCCCATTTCTCTGGGACAGAGCATTCTAGAGATTCACCACTCTCTGCAAGAAGAAATTTCTACATACTTCAGTTTTAAATGACTAGCCCCTTGTCTTGAAACTATTCCCCTCATTTGAAAATCTTCCAGATTGTAAACTAGAGGCTTGGGAAAACAGGAGTAATGGAATTAAAGGGGAACATGGAATTCTCTTGTGTGACTGAGAATTTCCCATGTGATTTATCATCATGATCAACCCCCCACCACCTGCCCAACCAACTTGTTCCCCCACGACAGTGAAGCACAAACTAATCAGGGGACGAGGAATCACACCATCTTTCATTGAGATGCATTACAGACATGTTGCAATCTTTGCCAATGATGCTTGTAGTCAAAAGTAGAGTGCAGAAAATGAGTCTGACAGAGATTGTTGGCAAAACATAATTCTATTCGTTTCAAGGAAAATGATAGGACTAATTCTCAAGTCGAAGTCATAAATTAGGGGAAGGCTAATTTTGATGGCATCAGACAGGAACTCACAAAAGTTGATTAGGAAAGGTTGTTTGCATGTAAAGAGACATCTGGCAAGTTGAAGGGCTTTCAAAAGTGAGACAGGAAGAGTTCAGGGCCAGAATGTTCCTGTTAGAGTGAAGGGCAAGGCCAGCAAAATTAGGAATCCTTGGTTGACGAGGGCCAAGGGGTAGGGCGGCACGGTAGTGTAGTGGTTAGCATAACACTATTACAGCACCAGCGACCCGGGTTCAGTTCTTGCCGCTGTCTGTAAGGAGTTTGTACGTTCTCCTCATGTCTACATGGGTTTCCTCCGGGTGCTCCAGTTTCCTCCCACATTCCAAAGATGTACAGATTAGGAGTTATGGGCATGTTGCTCCGGAAGCGTGGCAACACTTGCGGGCTGCTCCCAGAACATTCTATGCAAAAGATGCATTTCACTGTGTGTTTCAATGCACATGTGACGAATGAAGATATCTTATCTTATCTTATGTTAAGGGTCTGCTCAGAAAAACTAAGGAGGCACATATCAAGTATAAGCAACTGGGATCAGGAGACTCCCTTGAGTGATACAAGGGATATAGGAGTACACTTAAGAAGGAAATTAGGACGGCAAAAAAGGCCATGAAATATCCCTGGCAGACAAAATAAGGAGAATCCTAAAGGATTCTTTCAGCATATTAAGAGCAAAAGGATATCTGGGGAGACAATAAGTCTGCTTAAGAATTAACATGGTGTGGAGCCACAGGCAAGGTGTTAAATTGTCTGCATTTACAGTGGAGAAGGACCTGGAAGCTGGTAAATTCAGGGGAGGGAACAGTGATATCCTAAAGCATATCAGCATGACAAAGGAGAACGTGTTGGAAGTCTTGAAATGTATAAAGGTGGATAAATCTCATTGCTTAATCAGATGTATCCTAGGATGTGCTGATGTAAGAGCTTTATATCAGTGATGGGAAAGTTATTGGAAGGGATTCTGGGGGACAGGATTTATTTGCATTTGGAAAGGCAAGGACTGGTTGGGGATAGTCAGCATGGTTTTGTTCATGGGAAATCATGCCCCACGAATATGACTGAGTTTTTTGAAGAGGTGACCAAGAGGATTGACGAGGGCAGGACGGTAGACATTGTCTACATGAACTTCAGCAAAGCCTTTGACAAGGTTCCACATGGTAGGCTGATCTGGAGGCTTAGAGCACATGGGATCCAGGGTGAGCTGCCAAATTGGATACAAAATTGGCTTGTTGGTAGGAGGCAGACAGTAGTAGTGGAGGGTTGCTTTTCAGATTGGAGGACTGTGACCAGTGGTGTGCCACAAGGATCAGTGCTGAGTCCTCTGTTGTTTGTCATATTTATCCATAGAACCATAGAACAGTACAGCACAATACAGGCCCTTCGACTCACAATGTTGTGCCGACCTTTAAACCACGCCTAAGACTATCTAACCCCTTCCTCCCATATATCCCCCTATTTTAAATTCCTCCATATGCTTATCTAACAATCTCTTGAATTTGACCAACGTACTTGCCTCTACCACCACCCCAGGCAGCGCATTCCATGCCCCAACCACTCTCTGGGTAAAAAACCTCCCTCTGATATCTCCCTTGAACTTCCCACCCATTACTTTAAAGCCATGCCCTCTTGTATTGAGCATTGGTCCCCTGGGAAAGAGGCGCTGGCTGTCTACTCTATCTATTCCTCTTAATATTTTGTATACCTCTTATCATATCTCCCCTCATCCTCCTTCTCTCCAAAGAATAAAGCTCTAGCTCCCTTAGTCTCTCCTCATAATCCATACACTCCAAACCAGGCAGCATCCTGGTAAATCTCCTCTGCACCCTTTCCAATGCTTCCACATCCTTCCTATAATGAGGTGACCAGAACTGGACACAGTACTCCACGTGTGGTCGAACCAGAGTTTTGTAGAGCTGCATCATTACTTCGCGGCTCTTAAACTCGATCCCACAACTTATGAAAGCTAACACCCCATAAGCTTTCTTAACTACCCTATCCACCTGTGAGGCAACTTTCAGTGATCTGTGGATATGAACCCTCACATCCCTTTGCTCCTACACACTACCCGGAATCCCATCATTAACCTTGTACTCTGCCTTGGAGTTCATCCTTCCAAAGTGTACTATCTCACACTTCTCCGGATTGAACTCCATCTGCCACTTCTTAGCCCAGCTCTGCAACCTATCAATATCCCTCTGCAAGCTTCAACAGTCCTCCACACTATCCACAACACCACCAACCTTTGTGTCATCTGCAAACTTGTTAACCCACCCTTCCATCCCCTCATCCAAGTCATTAATAAATATCACAAAAAGTAGAGGTCCCAGAACCGATCCTTGTGGGACACCAATAGTCACAGCCCTCCAATCCGAATGCACTCACTCCACCATAACCCTTTGCTTTCTACAGGCAAGCCAATTCTGAATCCACACGGCCAAGCCTCCCTGGATCCCTTGCCCTCTGACCTTCTGAAGAAACCTACCATGTGGAACCTTGTCAAACGCCTTACTAAAATCCATGTTGACCACATCTACTGCACTACCTGCGTCAATCTGCCTGGTCACCTCACCAAAGAATCCTATCAGGCTTCTGAGACATGATCTGCCCTTCACAAAGCCATGTTGGCTGTCCCTAATCAGTCCATGATTCTTTAAATGCCCATAGATCCTATCTCTAAGAATCCTTTCCAACAGCTTGCCCACCACAGACGTAAGGCTCACTGATCTGTAATTCCCTGGACTATCCCTACCACCTTTTTTGAATAAGGAGACAACATTTGCCACCCTCCAATCCTCTGGTACCATTCCCGTGGACAACAAGGATGCAAAGATCCTAGCCAACAGTTCAGCAATCTCCTCCCTTGCCTTGTGGAGCAGCCTGGTGAATATTCTGTCAGGCCCCGGGGACTTACCTTTCCGAATATTTTCTAACAGCTCCAACACATCCTCTCTCTTGGTATCAACATGCTCTAGAACATTAACCTTACCAACTCTGTCCTCAGCGTCATCAAGACCCCTCTCCTTGGTGAATACTGAAGAGAAGTATTCATTGAGACCCTCACCCACTTCCACAGCTTCCAGGCACATCTTCTCACCTTTGTCTCTAATCAATCCTACCTTTACTCTCATCATCCTTCTGCTCTTCACATAAGTGAAGCCCTTAACCCTACTCGCCAAGGCCCGTTCATGTCCCCTTCTTGCTCTCCTTAGCCCCTTCTTAAATTCCTTCCTTGCTACCCTATATTCCTCATGAGCCCCATCTGATCCTTGCTGCCTACACCTTATGTATGCTGCCTTCTTCCTCCTAACTAGTTGTTCCACCTCTCTTGTCACCCATGGTTCCTTCACCCTGCCATTCTTTCTCTGCCTCACTGGGACAAATTTATCCTTAACATCCTGCAAGAGATCCCTGAACAATGACCACATCCCCATAGTACATTTCCCTTCAAAAATGTCATCCCAATTTACTCTCGCAAGTTCTAGCATTATAGCCTCATAATTTGCCCTTCCCCAATTAAATATATTCCTGTCTTCTCTGCTCCTGTCCTTGTCCATGACAATGCTAAAGGTTAGAGAGCGGTGCTCGCTGACCCCCAAATGCTCACCCACTGAGAGATCTGTTACCTGACCAGGTTCATTACATAATACTAGATCTAATATGGCATTCCCTCTAGTCGACCTGTCAACATACTGTGACAGGAATCCTTCCTGGACACACTTAACAAACTCTGCCTCGTCTAAACCTTTGGTACTAAGCAGGTGCCAATCAATTTATTGATGATTTGGATGAGAATGTAGGTAGCATAATTAGTAAGCTTGTTGATGACACCAAAATTGGTGGTGTAGTGGACAGTGAAGAAAATCATCTAAGGTTACAGCAGGATATAGATTAATTGGGAAAGCGGACAAGGAATGGCAGATGGAATTTAACTCTGCCAAGTGCTAGGTGATGTATTTTGGGAAGTTAAACCAGGGCAGGACATACGCAGTGAATGGCAGGGTCCTGAGGGGTATTGTTGGATCAGATTCAGAATCAGATTAATTATCACTGACTTAAATGACATGAAATTTGTTGTTTTGCGGCAGCAGTACAGTGCAAAGACATATAATTACTATAAATTGCAAAAATAAATAAGTAGTGCAAAACAAAGGAATAATGAGGACCGTTCAGAAATCTGATGGCGGAGGGGAAAAAGTTTTTACATGAATCATTGGGTGTGGGTCTTCAGGTTCTTGTACCTCCTCCCCGATGGTAGTAACGAGAAGAGGGCATGTCCCAAATTGTGAGGGCCCTTAGTGATGGATGCTGCCTTCTTGAGGCACTGCCTCTTAAAGATGTCATCGATGGCAGGGAGGGTTGTGCCCATGATGAAGCAGGCTGAGTCTATAACCGTCTTGCGATGCTGTGCATTGGAAGCTCCATACCAGGCTGTAATGCAACCAGTCATATTGCTAAACACAGAGAACTGGGGAACACAGGTAGATACGGTGGTGAGAAAGATGTTAGGCGTGCTCACCTTCATCGGATGAGGTACTGAGTATAAAAGAGATGCGATGTCATGCTACAATTGTAGAAAACCTTTGGTTAGGTCACACTTGGAGTATTGTGTTCAGTTCTGGGCACTACACTATAGGTTTAAGCTGGACAGGATGCAAACAGATTCACAAGGATATTGCCTGGATTGGTGGGCTTGAGTTATAAGGAGATATTGGATAGACTGGGTCTGTTTTCCCTGGAGCAAAGGAGGCTGAATGAAAACGTGCTAGAGGTACATAAAATTATGAGAAAAATAAATAGGGTACAGAGCCAGAGTCTGTTTCTCATGGTATGAGTGTCTAAAACTTGAGAGCATAGGTTTAAGGTGAGAAGGAGGAGATTTAAAAGGGATCTGAGAGGTAAACTTTCCACACAAAGAGTAATTGGTATATGGAATGAACTGTCAGTGGAGGTGGTGGAGGCAGGTACTTGAATGAACAGGGCAAAGAGAGATATGGAATTAATGCAGGCGTGGGATTAGAGTAGAATAGGCATGATGGTCAGCATAAACATGGTGGGCCGAAGGGTCTGTTTCTATGCTGTGCAACTCTATGACTCCAAAACATTGATGTTCCAGTGAAAACCTATTAATTGCTGTCTCTCCATCACTTTGCTATGAGGATTTGATCTTTGTTTATAAATGGAAGTTATGGATTTTAACAGCCAAATTTTTTTGGTGAAGTTTGAAATGGCTACTGAGTGTCAGGGTAGCATAATGGTATCACTGGTAGTGCAGCTGATTCACAGCTCCAGTGACTTCCTGACCTCTGCATTGTCTGTGTGGTGCTTGCATGTTCTCCCTGTGATTGCGTATCTTCGTTTGGGTATTCAGGTTTCCTCCCGAGTCATGAAGATGCAGTGGTTGGTATGTTATTTGGCTGCTGTAAATTACTGCAGTGTGTTGTGGCTTGTTGGAGAATCAAAGGGTGTTAATTAAAGAGAATAGATTACAGGGAAATAGTGGGGGAACACAATTGCTCTAAGAACCAGTTTAGGCTTGATGGAACCAATGGCCTCCTTTTATGTCATATGTAGATAAGACTATATGACATAATTAGATAATTGCCTGATGCAGGACAAATGTCAAATGCATTAAGGTGAATTATGCCTGGAAGTGCCTGGGCTAATTTCCTGATAGTAACTAATTGACCCAGAAATGATCACTTAGAGAGTCTAAAGTGCACCAAATGACTTTTATGTTGAAATCATGCCTTAAAAATGTGCAAATGAGTCCAATTTCTAGGCAATTGTCATGACAATAAAGATTATTGTGATAATTGACTGAATAGCTTTCATTTTTATTTGTTAATATGAAAATGCTTCTATATATTTACATTTACCACATACAAAAAAAGTCATGGCACCTGCTAATGGATACTTTTTTATGGGGTTTCAAACACAGAAAATGAAGAGGACAGCTGTGATAAAGTAAATAGCGGAAAAAAAAACCAGATAATTGAGATTACCAGGAATTATTCTGCATAATTGTGACTTTTAAAATATTTGATTGTTGCTAAAGAAATTAGTTTCAGAAATCAAAAGCAGAGAGTAAAAGGAAACCTTCGGAGTAGTGTGACATGATTTCTTATTTAGAGAAATGTTCAGAAACTATTGATAGGGGAGATTATCAAACAGTGGAAGGTGGCTGAGAAGAAAAGGCAGCCTTGCTGTTCTAGTGATGACAGGAAAAGAGGCACGAGCAGGATCCCTAAACTAATACCACTGCTCCCATCTCTTTCCCGGGTGCAGTTCTGTTCTTTATTTGAATGTTTAACCATTTCATCCTCTTCAGTATACAATGGGTATTGAAATTTGCAGTGGAAAAATGTCCTTTGTTGTCTGTACTGAAATTGTAATATATTAGAGGCTGTTGACATTTAGTTTGACTGAAATTAATGGAACTGAATTTCAGACAATTTAATTATCAATATGGACATCCTCAAACTCTATGCTTTTACTCCTTCTGTGTTTTTTGGGCTATGCTGACAGTTCTGATGATGGGTTAAGGGACTGAGGATTGGTGGCCTATCACATCATCTGAAGGAAATATCTTCCTCAGTGCTGCACTGAAATACCAGACCCATATAATAGAAAATGATGTGAACCTACATGACTCAGGTGATAGGAACACTATTGAGTCAAGGTTTCCACCTGCAAAGTATATTAATTACTCAAATAGAAAGCCATCCTTAGAATAAGGAGCATAGGTGAATTTAAAAATATGTTCAGGGAGGTGAAAAATCCTGTCAAACAGACTAAGGTGGACAACAAGATTAGGAAAACTGAGCAGTGAGATGAATGCTTTGTCTTCTTCTCAGGTGGTCCTTTGGGACAGAAGGGATGGGTTGGTCAAGGACCTTTGTTTTGCAGGTATTGAGTGTAAGACCCAGTAAGAACCATCTTCAAGAAGTTCCTAACCACTTCTACTTGACGTTCAACAAAATTACTATCTTGAGATTTGGAATTGCCATTTGTTAGAAACTGAAAAGGAGAAGTTATACAAATACCATGGCAACAAATTCAGGAGAGAGGCAATGAATGACTCACACCTTGACTCTCAAAGCCTTTCCAACATCTACAGGTATGTCAGGCAGGATGGAGTACATCCAACCCGCCTGGATGAGTGCAGATCTAATAACACTTAAGAAGTGTGACACAATCCAGGGAAAGTTCTCTTGTCCTACCACCAGCACACTCTTGCTACAGTAAGTACCTTCTGTTAGCAGCAGCTTCTAAACCCATAGCTTTTCCCACTTGTAAGAACAAAATCAACAGGTATATGGGAATGCTATCAACTGCAAATACCCTACAAATCATACATGAACCTGACTTGGGAATGTATCACATTCCTTCATTGTCACTGGGTCAAAGACTCTTTGCCTAGCAATACTATGCCAGTACATTCACCACATGGATTGCAGCAGTTCAAGAAGGCTGCTTCCCACCACCTTCACAAACAAGACTGAGTTTTAAATGCTGGCTTTGTAAACTATACCATATCCCAATAATTCCATATTTAAGACATGAATCTCTGAAATTCACATCTTCTGAAGGCCATAATGAAAATTACTCAGGAGTATTCTCCCAATCTCCTATCATAAGCTTGGCGAAAGATAAGAAGTACCTCAAAATTATCAGTGAAAATAGCTGTTGATGCTGTTTCTCTGTGATATTCTACAGGGAGTAGGAGAACCACTGTGGAAACAATCCCCTTCAGTAAGAATTCTTTTGGGACCTTGTAAATATTGAGATCCAATCAATTTTAGGGATCATTTCATATTGCTGTGTTGATTCAGAAAGCAATCTGAATGATCCTGCTCTGGGAAAGCAGAATCATACTTGTGGAATGCTGTGTTGGTTGTATTTTTCTTTTGCAGCTTACATGTATTGACACATTCATTGAGTTTTCACTGCATTAAAATAAGTGTGACTTTAATTTTTGTGCAAAATATACGCAGTGCTAACGTGATTAGTGCCTAATTTACACAAAACCTGGCATTATTAAAGGGGCAGTGTTGATGTACTGGGGAATATTCAGACAGATGCAGCTCACAAAATACTTAGTATTTGAGCTCCACTCAATCTTAATGCCATTTTCCACAGTGCAATATTACTACTCCCCACCACAATTTACAATACTTTATCTCAGCTCCTGCTCTGAAGCCATACAATTGTGCTGACTGCCTCCTCTCTTTATGATATTAAATAAGTTGTGCTGGTCTTCACAAGGATTTGGCATCTTCCAATACCTCACCTTTATGGTCATATAACATGTTTTAATCTAGATGATGAACATTAACTTTGAGGGGCAAGAAAATTGATCCTGACCCAATATGACCAGTACAATTGGATCTGTTTGCATGCAGTTTCCAGCACAGATTACAGATTAACAATCAGCACATCAACTCTGTCTGAATTTTCCACTCCCAGTGTTGTTAAGACAATTTCTGGTGCCTACAATGTTGTCCAGCTTGATATCAGCTAACTCAGCGCAGAACAGAATGAAGGCAAGAACAGTGGGAAAATTAGAGAATATGTTGGTGCCACATAATGGGATGAACCTTGACAATCACTCTTAATATTCAAAAATTCCTAGAGCCGCACAGCACAGAAATGAGCCCTTCGGCCCACCTCATCCACCCTGACTGTGATGCCCATCTACACTAATCCCATCTGACTGCATTAGGCTCATATCCCTCTATAACTTTCCTTTCCAAGTATCCGTCCAAATGGCTTTTAAATATTGTAATTGCATCTGCCTCTATCACCTCCTCTGGCAGCTCTTTCCACATAACCACAACCCTCTGTGTGAAAGACTTGCCCCTCAGATCTTCACCTTACAGAGCTGTATATGCTGGCTGGATATGTCATGATTTTGGATGCATTGCCCTACTGCTACCACAGCAGAGAAATAACAATTTACACCACTATGTTCTGGACAATGAGATTGTTATTTCCCTATTTTTGTTGCTTTGAAGCTTTACCTAGAAAATACAGTACACCATTACTGCATCACTTTGCTTTTCTTGTTTGAGATTAAACTGTTTGTATTCTATTTCCTCCATGCATGCAGATTACATTGTTTTATTGCTCTTCAGTCCAGATAAAGAGCCTTGATCCAAAACGTTGACTGTTCATTTCCCTCCACAGATGTTGCCTGACCAACTGAGCTCCTCCAGCATTTTGTTTGTTGCTCCAGATTCCAGCATCTGTAGTCTTTTGTGTCTCTATTGTTCTTGTTTGTTTAATGAATGTGCAGCCAAATATCACAACAATCTTCAGTTTACTCAACCTAACAACCTGTTTATAGGAGTGTCCTTTCCAGAGAAGGTACTCAACAATCATAAGTTCTCCCTCTGGGAAGGAGAAAGGTTGAAAAGTTGTGATTATTTTTTATCATGACATAGTCACACACAAATGGTCTGATGATGCATTTTGGCTTCAGTCATGATTTTGCTTAACAAATGAAGAACTTATGCATGGAAATGGCACCCCTTATCTTGCAAGAAAGTAAAATCTAGTCATCTGTGCCTTTGATGCGGACTTTGGGATTACATATTGAAAACTGAAAGTCAGAAGTCAGAAAGTCTCCAATGGGTGAAAAATTCTGTAAGGCCCACAGTTGAATTCCAGACTTGAACTCCAACAGGTCAAAAGTCTACACCAGGAGTGTAAAGTAGTCAAACTTACCTGAAGATGTCAGCAAAATTATTCTGAAATAGTTCGTTTACCCACTCTATACTAGGCTGCTAATGAATTTCCATGATGTGGATAAAATATTGAAGAAAGGGCAGAAGTAGGAAAATGCAAATCTATGACTTACCTCAATACCGAATGTTAATAAAGATTAGAGCTCACTGTTTATGTAAAAACTGACCTTCATCAAGTTATTTTTTGTAATTCCTCTGATATTTACTTTCCTTATTTTTCTAAGGTATCTATGCAAATCATGCACGTACACTCACAGTATTAATAAAACAGCTGTAAAAATATTAACTGTCCATGGGTAATTGTTGGTGCTGATCCTGGGCCAAGTTTATCCCTGAATGGATGCAGGGCTCAGGAGTTAGGCCAGGTTCCAAACTTGACCTTGCAGATAACAGCACACACAGCTGATGCTCATCACATTAAAGTCCAACTGAAGCAGAATTCGGATTTTGTTCTCTCCTGTTTTCTTTCCTTGTTTTATCTTTCTTCGTGTTCTGTTTCAACCAGGAGAGAGGTCAAACTTCACAAACTCTTCCTCTGTGGTTGCCTTATTTATTTTTATTCATTCACAGGATATGGATCTTTCTGGCAGTGCTGGAATTTATTGTCTATCCCTAATTGCCACAAAACTGAAGAGGCACTTAAGATTCAACCACACTGGTGGGTCTGGAGTTATACTTAGGCCAGGTAAGTAAGAATTGCAGATTTCTTTCCCTGCACAACATTAGTGTTTTTTACATTGATCCCAAAGATCATTACTGAGAATATTTTCATTGTTCATTGCAGAGAGAATAAAAAAGACAGCAGTTTTTCCCTGGTAGCTCTTTGGGTTAGATAATAAAAGGTTTAGTTACCTATTGCTACATCTGAAGAGTCCACTAATTCATCAGATCAGACCAAGCACTCCTGCTCCTCTTGTGCTTGAAAACAGAAGTAAACAAAATGAAGAACTTATAGCCTGGGGTCCTTCTGGTTTTGAAGTGTCGATTCCTGTCCACTCTGCAGATGCAACTTTACTTTTTAAAGTGTTTTCTTGACTGCAGGAAACTGCAGAGAGTTGTGGACACAGCTTAGCACATCACAGTAACCAGCCTCCCCTCCCTGGCCTCTGCCTACACTGCCTCGGTAAAGTAGCCGACATCATCAAAGATCCCATCCACCCCAGACATTCTCTCTTCTTCCTCCTCCCATCAGGAAGAGGATACAAAAACCTGAAAGTACGTACCACCAGGCTCAAGGACAGCTTCTATCCCACTGTTATAAGACTATTAAATGGTCCCCGAGTATGAGAAGATGGACTCTTGACCTCACAAATCCACCTCGCTATGACATTGCACCTTATTGTCTACCTGCACTGCACTTTCTCTGTAACTAACACTTTATTCTACACCCTGTTATTGTTTTACCTTGCACTACCTCAATGCACTGTTGTAATGAATTGATCTGTGTGAACAGTATGCAACACAAGTTTTTAACTGTACCTCAGTACATGTGACAATAATAAACCAATTTACCAATGACCAATTTATTAATTTAATTTTCAGCAATTTAAATTTTATTTCTACTTTTTACTGGAGCATGATTGCTGCTTAGAAAATTTGCCAAAACGTATGTAAATTATCATTACCTCACATAAATATTTCAAAACATGATGGATTTTAAAGTAATAAAAAATAACATTCTTTAAAATGTAATGGCATTATTTCATTTGCCACTTTAACCTTATTTGTATGTTTCAAACTTTTATTCAGCACTCTGTAAAATGTTGAAAATACAAGCTAAAAGCGTGTTTCTTTTTCCTTGCTGCTTTGCTATCTGTGAGAATTCCTTAATGTGATTGGCTGTTTAACTGCTGCCTGAAGCCAGGGATTGCTCATGTCAGTAAGTGGGAAGTCTTTATCCACTACTGCCCCTTTGTGGGTAGCTTTGGTACACATGTTACATCATCGTATGATCAAACTTTGCAGGGAATTTGCAAATCCCTGGGTTCAGCAGCAAATTAAATAATTGTTAAGTAATCATTCTTCTCCAAGATCTTTAGTAAGCAATCTGTTGGCTCTTCTCCTCCACAAAGTAGCATCTTGATTTGGTCCAGAAGCATCAGTCTCAGAACTCTTAGTAACAAGCACCCCAACTGTCATCCTCCTCCTCCCCCACACTCCCTCCTCGCTCTCCCAACCTTGAAGGCAGCAATTGACAGGAGCTTACTATTTGTAAACAATAACCCCTTCACCAGCCACCCCCCCCCCAACCCCATCCTTGAGGCTAGGACTATGGTTCAGATTCTGATGATGGTAAAATTCAAGGTGATGATAATTCAGTTGTGTCAGGGACACATGGAGAAACACAGCCAAACCTAAACTTTTCTTTCCAAATATGCTTTCCTTGAAGATTCACAGGACAAACCAGCACAAGCTAGAATCATAGATGTTCATAATTCCTTCCTAGCCTGGGCCACAGTACTCCTGTTGTTTTTCTGATGAGATCATCTTGCACAATATAGATTTAGAATGAAATCTAAGGATTTGTTAGTCCATACAGACTGTGGCTTTATCAGGCGAGAGATTATGGGGAGCTGAGACTAGGATATTGAGCTACCAAGCTGGTGAAGTTGTGACTTTGTGAATAATGCAATCACACATTAATGCTACTTTCAGTTCTGGCTCTTTGGTTACACAAACTGGTGGAGAATATCAGAGAAACAGGTGTAATTAAATCACAAGTCACAGATGAGTACATGTACTATTTGCCCACTCTTCCGGCTAAATAAAGAAAGTCCGGGGTTAAGCTGCCATTTGCAGGCAAGACAAAACTGGACAAAACTTCATTATGCTTATTAATGTTATTTTCAATTCTTTAATACCTACCTTTGTTCATAATGGAAAGAAAAAGGTTAAAACATTAAGTAAGACTGATAGATTACAATAACATTTATTAATGCAACTGAAGGGGCATCAATAGTATCATGAGTAATTAACATGCAGTGCAGTAAGCCATGTCACATGCACTTTTAGACAAGAACTACATCTGTCAGCCCAAATACAAACTGTGTACACAATGCCCAATCGAGAATCTAGTTAGACAGCTAACCGAATTAAAAACAAAAATCTACAGATGCATAATAAATGCACAGGATGTAGTGTCACACATGAATGACTCCTGCAAGCCAAATGACAGATGTACTTCCTCAACTCCAGGCCAAACTCTAGCATAAACCAGTGTTCATTTATCAATAATTGTGACTTAATTTCATTTGGCAGTGGTGCAGGTTGCTCAACTTCCTTTCCAATGGACTAACACTAATTAAGCTTAGGACAAGGCTTTCTGATTATCATAGCCATCTCTGAATGTTTTGTTTATATGTTGTTTCTAATGGATATATAGCCTTTTGTGTTTTAAATATGGAAAACATCATTTTTAGAAGCAGGAAAACAAATATTGTCATAGGATTGAAAAACATTAGTTCTTTTCATTTGAAGTGGTAATTCCCTCAACAGTAACACATTGGGTATCACCAAAGGAACTCATGTTTAAGATTTACCTTTAAGCTGACTATAACTGCTGCCTTTGCCTGTTCCTTTTTTTTGTTTTAACTTTTGAAATGATCCAGGCAACAAATTAAGAAATAGGAATTAGGATCAGCTTGAATTCAGGCTGTGTTAGAAGCTAAAGTTCTACTTAAGTCAGAAAGACAGGTTTGCATGGAATATAAAATGGGCAAAGTGGAAGATACGGTTGAAATTATAAACAAGTTCTGAGATATGATCAGTGACTATTTCTTAACTACAATGAAGGTAGTTTGGACTTTGGGTAATGGTGTAATACAGGTTAAATAGATACAGCCATCAGTTATACACCTCTTCATGAAACCAAGAGAAATAAAAATGTATATAGTGGACAACTGAATCAAAATTACTCATTCGGCATTCATGACCCAAAGTGAAAATTATCCCCAATATGCAAAGTAGAATATGTTCCAATGATCAGAAGCCTTCCAGATATTTGGCTTTGAGAATGGTGTCAAGTAGGGAAATACAAAATTTGAGCCCCATAACAGTAAAGCAGTAAAGTCAGCTGAAATATAACTTAGACAGGAAATTGGAGTTGATGATGTTCCTATGAAAACTGAGACGAATATATGGAAATGTCAATCTACCAGTGGAAGCAAAAGTCAGAAGGAAAAATATAGAGCTAATTTACAAAAGAATGGGGAAATTCTTTCCCAAGGCAATTAGATAAGGTTCCAGAAGACAGGTGCATTTAACTTTCTATATTCCCAGATAGCTCACAACTTTTCCTGAATAATTGGAAACATCTTCCCTATTCTGGAACCTGTTCAGCTTCCTTTAGGAGTGAAAAGAACAACTTCTTCCTTTTCTGATTGCTGAGTCCACTTAATTCCCTCTTTCATATCCATATTATTTGGATTAGCTCTGACACTAATATTTCATTGGTCCTATTAATTTCATGCTTCTAGAATCAAAATGTGTTGTTACTTTATCATCAGTTCTTAATTTGTCCCTTGGTGTTGTTCTTCATTTGCTCTCGACACATTTTTATTCAACTGCGTTTTGGATGTGTATTCAGCACATGGGCCTCTCTTCCAACTCTAAACATCTACACCAAATTTCACCTTCTAATGCAAAATCTTACAATAATTTTTCAAGTGAGTGTGCACTTTGACAAAAAATGTCAGTCCAGAACATTAAGCATTATCGGCTGTGTTGAAGTTCTGAGCCATGGTGATGACATATTTGCCTCATACCCTATGGAAACAACTCAATCCTAGTGGAAGACAGGGGAATGCAATACTCCACCATCTGCTGGAGTTTATAGTATGATTTGCTTGCAAAATTATTCAGCATCATATTATGTTTTGGACAAGTCCCATTGGAATGACTTTGAGTGAGAAGTTATTGTTTTTCACCAATTTTATTCACTGATGTTTTGTTAAGAGCTGTGATCTTGATGACAACCCCCAGGATTGGTTCCACATGGAATATGGGTCTGAGGTTGTAATTGCTTGTACAGTGACATTCTGATTATGTCTGCTGTACTGTGCATTACACAATGAAGGTCATCTACTTTCCTGCAAAAATAGAGAGAGTGAAACAACAACACCAAAATTAACATTAAAACTGCAGGTTTGTTAACTTAGTTAATGTTTTCCACTTGTTTTATAATTGCCAGGGTATCATTAGCATTTTTTTGTGTGTTCTTGGCAGCAACATGAGTATGAAAATCACTGAATTCCAGCTTTGGGAACTATCCATGTTTCGGTGAAAATAAAAAAAAATTGCAGATGTTGGAAATCTGAAATTTAAAAAAAATCTAGAAACACCCAAGAGGTCAAGCTGCATCTGTGGAAAGAGAAACAGAGTTATTGTTTCAGATTCACAACCCCTTGTCAGAACTGGGAAAGAGTGAAAACAAGTTTGTAGCAGAGAAGGTGTGTAGAACAATGAGAATACCTCTGAGAGCTAAAGATCAAATGAGTTAATGTGCCAGTTGGAATCAGATGTTGCTTCTAATAGCAGGGCTGTGGGACATATCCAGCAGGCCAGACTATACTAATGCAAGGAGAAAAGCTGAGCCAAAGTCACAGATGGATGGCTGGCAGTAATGGCCAGGACTGTCACAGATTAAAAAAAGCAAGTTACCTAAAGATGGAGAACTCCACCTAGGTGAGATGTGATTGGATAGAGTATCTGAGGAACACAGATGAAGAATTTGATGATACTCCACCATCTTTATATATAAATATTATTACCCAGAAGACTATGTGAAATGGGATGTGCTCAGTCCCTTGTAATATTTTCACACTTGTTGCTTCCCTGCTCTTTTCAGGTCTTGCCTCTCCCAAGCACCACACTACTTGCATCCCTTTAAAAAGTGAGCTGGAATGTTGTAACCAATCTTGAAATTGCATGACTAGAAAAGGCACAATCAGCTGGGGTGTCCATTCCTTCTACAAAATGTTGGTGTTAAGACTGGGATGAAATACATTACTCACACAGTCAAATAATCTGTCGACACTCACCATCTAGGGTCATTCATAAAAATGTGCCCCTTGTTTGAAATGGTGCACAGTGGTTGAGTTAGTAACACTTGCATTCCAGGTCAAAATGATGTGGGTTCATGGGCCTTTTCAAAAGACTAGAGCACAAAATCCAGACTGACTCTCAACAGTAGTAATGAAGGAATTCTGCACTTTCAGATGAGGTGTTAAACCTCTGCCCTATCTGCTCTCTGAGGTGGATAGGATAATATACCATATTACTACTACAAAGAGGTATATGAGAATTCTCTCCAGTGTTTAATCTTCCTCTTAAGCATTGCCTCAAAGATGTGGCTGAGCTGAATCCACTCCATTTCCTTGGTTCTAAGGTAGGATTAACAGACCATGCCCTAGGTGGGACAGACAGAATTACAAATAGCAGAAAGGTGGTTAGTTGGGAGGTGATGTTTTTACTGGGCCTCTGCATGGTTCCAATGAAAAAATTCTCAGTGCCATCCTGAATGCCTTTTCTCCATTTGCACAATCTGTTTTACTATTGATTCAGAGATAAATGTGAGCAAGTGGACAGTGACTTGGAGGTCATCCTCTGAATAAATGTTTCTAAGCATTGTCTGTGTAATTGCAGCTCAATAACTGAGGTTGGAGTGACCTTGGTTCTGGAATTGGAGGTGACTCCAAGGATCAGGGATTTCCACAGGTTGGTGAATATCTTTCACTTTTTCAAGGAGGCATACTGAAATCTTTTCCTTGACCTTCCTGGTGATCTCTTGTCATCACAGAACGTGGAGTAGAGTATTGTTTTAGGAAAGTGGAGTTATTCATTTGAATGAATTAGCCTGCCCTAATGTAAATAGGTGCTGGGAAGTTGGCCTGGCAGAGAATAATGATATTAGTTCACATATCCTGGCAGTGGATTTGGAGGATTTATGGAGACATCCTTAATGATATATTTCAATACCTTAAGATACATCCTGTAGGTAGTCCATATTTCTGATGAATAGAAGAGGGTGGGATTCACTGCATGGCAGACTGACGACTTTGGAGACCTTGACCTTTGAACATTCTTTTCCTTTGCTGGCCAAACATTATGCTGGCAGACTAGAAGCACTGGTGATTTTCATGTCTGACTTTCACCATGTGGCTTCCAATGAATGGACCGTGGTCCACATTTTCCAAGGTCTCATCAAGGATCCTTGTTGTTGGGAGCAGTGTTTTGCAGCAGAAGAAGGTTGTTGGGGGAACTTATTTTACAGATGTTTAGTGCAGGCCTATTCTTTCACAAGCTTCAGTGAATAAATTGATGATTTTGCAGCTCAGTATCTGCATGTGCACATGCACATGTGTGGATTCTTCAACATTGTCTACAACAACACCAGAGGGTCCATTCCTCTGAAAACCAAGAACAGAAGAGAGCTTATCAATATTAGCAATGCAGGTAGTGTCTGCTATAAAGGACATTTTGAAGAAATTCTCAATTGAGATTCTCTTCTTGACATGAGTGTTCTTGAATCAACCCACAGATCACTATCCAATATAGTCTCACCACCATGTCTAAATCACAAAACGGTGAAAAGGCAAACATCAGCTGAGAATTAACAAGGCCTCTGGAGCAGAGTTATCCCAAATGAAGTTGTAAAATTTGACGAGAGGGACTTCCGATAAAAATTCACAGCCACGTGGCTTGTTTTCACCTTACATTTTGTCAATCAAGGTAGTCCCACAGAAATTCATTTTGCACCTGCTATATATTGACATGCAGGCCGTGATTCTGATCATCATGTCCAGTATAAACCTAATCCCAGTGCACACTCAGGAGAAGCAAGACTGTGTCATTGCTCTAAGATGTTCCTCAGTCTTTCTTGGCATAAAACCGTACCTTACCTCCAACACACTTGCCACTGAAGTGCAGCTAAAGCACAGCACGAGTGGGAAACTGTTAAAGATGTGTCACCTCCAATTCCAGAACCAAGGTCACTCCAACATCAGTTATTGAGCTGCAATTACACAGACAATGCTTAGAGACATTCATTCAGAGGATGACCTCCAAGTCATTGTCCACTTGCCCACATTTATCTCTGAATCAATAGTAAAACAGATTGTGCAGTCATCATCACGTTACTCACATTGATACACATTGGATTTCTTTTTCTGAAATATATGGAATTCTGAGAGGACTTACAGGGAAGCTCCTGAAAGGTAATGCCACCTGGTTGAAGACTCTACAAGGATAAGGAGTTCCGCCATCTAGAGGAGAAATTTCTTCATTCAGATGTTTGTATAATGTGATCATTGTTGTAATGTGCTTAACACAGCAGTCAATATGCATGCAAGAAGGTTGGTCCTTGGGCTGGATTTTGTGACAAAATGCTGTCATAACCATGCCAGTTTTCCCCTACATACTTGATAGCAAGCTCAGGATTCCCACACATACATACATTAAATGCAAGTCCTTAACTTGATGGGTCCTGTAGGCCAATTTTCTCATGACAACGCTGCTGCTAGACTCCTCATGGCTCAGTGCCAGAGCATGAACTGCTGGCAATTCCCCAGTATTTATTCTGGGCAACATTCTTGCACCCCAGTAACATTATTTTTAATGGAAGAGACTGGTTGTGAGGGACTACAGTGATTCTTGGGATATTTGGATTGTTTTAATTGAGTTTATTTGAAAGTTTTAAATATTTTTAAGTGCTTTACTTACCAATACATTTTAAAATATAATTTTCCTAATTTTAACTGTTTGATTCATTTTAGTTATTCAAAAATATTCAGCGCTTTGCTTCGGGGCTACTTTGACAGATGGCTAAGCCAGGTGTAAGACTGGTGTCATCCCCTGCCTAACAATGTTTACAATGGGCCAGTAAATTAATTACCACTGGCTGTGTAGAGGTCCTAACTATAAATGTTTAGTAAATTGCAAAACAAAAATCATTCTGTGGTAAAATGCCTTTCCTTGAGGTTGAGAACTTACAGTGACCTTAATGTAAAGCTGACACCAGGATACCCTTCCCTTTCTTGCTACTGCTCTAGACGATGGGCCGAATCCTAAGAATACACACAATTATTGTGGGGGTCAATCTGTTGACTGTCTGATGTGACATGTCTTCTGGTGATGGGTGGGTCACCCTTCTCCTTGACTGCAGTATCCTCTTGGCAAAGGGGTTCTACTTTTAAGGTGAACCCTCACTTCCAATAAACAACTGTAATTGCATCTTCTATTTGGACTAAGAGTTTGTTTTACACTACCCCTTCATCAGTAGCTGCAGGTCCTTCTCTTTTAGCTGGTATCTATGTCAGCTGTCTGGTGCAATTTTTAATGTTACAAAATCACAGCTTCAGAATTATGTTGCAGGTGGTCAAACACAACTTTCAATGATTAACATGGATTATACTTTCTTCAATAGAATTTCAGGTGGGAAAGCCATTTCAATACAATTGCATATTCACAATGGGATTCATTTTAGGTGGAAATTATAAACTTTAAAAATTATCAAACTTCTGTTCTCTATTCAAACTAAGGTAACTACATCTTGAATGAAATGCCATAAGTATACAGACAAATCATTCAACAATGCTTCTGCTTCTTAACTGAATATTTTTTGAGTATTGCTATTTTTAAAGGCTCAGAAAACAGAACTCAAAAGTAAGAAACAGTATTTGTGAATAACATAGTTCTATGGACAATCAAGCAGCACGGGGAGGTCAGAGAAGAGAAGACATGGTTAAAACAGAAAATCGTATGGGATTTATACAAAATGTAGAGCTTTGCATCAGAGGCTGAAGCTAGCTTTCCCACTGGGAGATCCACACAAGGTAAGCGTGGAGTTAATGTGCAGGTCTGAAGTGAGTGCAAGCAGCTGACTGTGGACAGCAAAATTTATAGACACCAAGGGAATCCAGTGAAGTGGGGAATCAGCTGGAACATATTTAAAGTACAGGGTCAGCCATAACCTTACTGAATAGTAGTTTGCTGAAGGGCTCATACAATCTATTTCTGTTCCTATTTCTAAAGTACTTACATTGTTTATGGAACCTTGCTGTGCACATATTGCCTGCTATGTTTCCTACATTACAACAATGAATACACCATTAATATACACAACTGGGCCATCCCCATGAACACTGTGGCTACGAGAGCAATCAGTGGCCTGGCATCCTCCTGACTTCTCAAAACCTATCTACCACCTCCAAGACACAAGTCAAGAGTGTGATGGAATATGCTCCACTTGCCTGTCTGAGGGCAGCTCCAACAACACTCAAGAATTTCAGCACCATCCAGAACTTGAATGATACCCCATCAGCACTCTGAACGTTCACTCCCTTCTCCACAGGGAGACTTTGTCTGAAAAATGCACTGTAGTCACTTGACTAGGCTACTATAACAGCAGCTCCTTACTCCTGATGTCTACCGTCAAAAAGGACATGCGGAACGTCACTGCATGCAGTTCCCCTAGACATCACGTACCATCATGGCTTTGAAATATATTGCTGTTCCTTCATGTTGCTGACTCCAAATCCTGGAACTTACTGCCCAACACCACTGTGAAAGTACCTTCAGCAGAAGGACTGCAGTTGTTCAAGAAGGCAGCTCATCACCATCTTGTCAAGGACGTTTAGGGATAGGCAATAAATGCTGGCTTTGTGAGGGGTGCCAGCTCCCCAAAAAATAAATGAAAGAAAAACATTTCAAAAATACTTCAAGGGCTATAATACGCTTTGGGACATTGCAAGCCAAGAAAATTCTGGACCTGTTTTTACTGAAGAGACATATTCTGAACCCAAGCATGAGCTGATGTGTCACAGTAATCGATGTGGAATTCTAATTGAAATGAGCCTGATTTCATGTTATCTTTGGAAAGCTTTTAGCACACTAATAACTAATCACACTAATCATGAACATCTCTTTGCGTGAGGATAACAACAAAATACAAATATTGTTTTCTTTATATATTTGCTTTCTATCAGTGCATTCCTGGAAAACTGTTCTTCACTGGGTTTCGGTCTCTTTTGCTGCATTGTCTGAATTTGCACACAACATAAAGTATTCTGCAGTAGTTGAACTTCACCAGTAGGTGCTGCTAGAGTTATTACATTGATTAGTATCACTCTCTAGTGGTAATTACACCCCATGACAATTTAACCCAATAGGTCCTCTCTAAAGACTTTAAATTGGTGTATTCAATCCAACAGTTGCAACCAAAATTCTAGCTGCCCGACTAGATTTTCTCCATGTGTTTGGGACATTCCCCATTGTCAGGATAAACAGTTACAATGTTACATTGTCAGCCTGCAGATCATTGGGGCCACAACAAAATGGCAACACCTGCTTTTGAGAGTTGAGATTGCTTTGAATAAATAAAGGCTTTTTACCATGGGAAATTGGATCAGCCTCCATAAGCTGCTTTATAAAACAATTATCCCCAGTACAAGAACAGCCCTAAAGGCAAGAAACCATTTGAATGAAGGTACTATAATACACAATTACGAAAGGTACTACAATACACAATTACAACAGAATCCTATTTTACACTGATACTCTGTAGTGGCCAGACTTATGTAAAATAGGATTAGTTACTATAATATCAAGTAGCACCCTAAATCAGGAAGCAGTCAGGGACAAATGGAACTCTGTTTAATATTTGCTTTGACTAACAATTATTACAAAGATACATGTCTGTGAGTTTCTCCCTTTGAAAATTCTTAAGCTTTTTATCTCTAACTTAAAATTACAGGCATCCAAATGGGTAAATGATATGTTCACCTGGTATTCTACTGACCACTATCTTAACACAGTCATTAGTCAATATATTTCGAATCAGTCAGTGCCTCCCCTGCAGAATTTGTGAGAGAAATTCCATATGAAGGTTTATAGTGGACAATAGATTTACCTATCTATCGTCAGATCTGTCTAGATCACATAAACCGTGAATGAATCCTGTTCTCCTCTGTCAAATGGTTTCACAATTCCACGCTGCTCCTGAAATGAAAGATAACTCTTGGCTTCTCTTTTATGACAAACTGTCTTCTTAAACTCCCCTCTTCTGCTCCACTCCACATTCACTTCCAACAGCAAATATGAGGAGCTCCTTATCTTCTTATCTGGCACCATCTGTTCTGCTGGCTCTGCTCCTCCCCTTCCTTCTGCAGCTCACCAGCCTAAACTTGTAAAATTGCCCTCTTCCCTCAACCTGAACTCCACTTTATTTCCAATGTTTCATCCACCTCCATTCATGACCTCTCTTGAGCTCAACTTATCGACAAGAACCTCCTCTGGCTCCCTCAACCAAGTACCCAGCAAGCTACTGACCACCCAACTTCTCTTCATGCATCTATCCTCCATCTTCTACCCCATTATGTTGTTTGTTTCCAGGGCTCAGTTTGCTCATTAGGCTCCCAGATAAAGATCTCTGGATTAGCACCTTACTTATTCTTCCAGTCTCAAGCCATGCGGTCTGATGAATTATACAACATATTCTCTTTACAGGAATATAGTGCACCATGGACTGCAGTGACACAAGAACAAAATAGTATAGGTATATTTAACAATATCAATCTCCATTTAGCTCAACATCACATAACATCTTAATTTCTTTCCTAAAATATATTTCTTCTTTGTAAACTTCTGATTTCATTTGGGTAATTGTTTATGAATTATCTTTATTGCTCTTGCTACCAAATATTCTATTCCTGACACTCAGGGAGTAAAATATACATTTTCATTTGGTTGACCTCCTCTATGTGATGAGTTGGTGCATTGTCCTGCTGCTGAAGAAGATGTTGGTGATGTTGGTGATGCTGCTGACGTTGTTGATGTAGTTGGATTGGTATTGATGCTTCCTTGCAAACCAGCTCTGGAGTAGGTTGGGAATGAACTTGGTCCTGTTTCATCTGTTGACCTTTCTCCACCTTAATTATATACAAATTTGAGGTATTGACTTTGTGGATGATCTGAGCTTGGTTCCAAATTATCATAATTGGAATTTGTACATGCACTGCTAGTCATCTCCACACCTCAGTTAATGATTTAGCATGGTCATTGTAGTACTGGCTTCCTTTCACTTATGAATCAATCACTCATTGCATTATTTCTAATTAGTCTTGTAGAGGACACACTTTGCTTGATTTGCACTTCCTGCTACTCAGTAGCTCAGCTGATGATTTCATGAGAGGTGACAATAAGGCAAGGTTTGCGTCTTCCTTTTTCATTTGTTTTTGTTAAAGATTTTCTTGATTGTTCGACCACGTCTCGCTACAAATGAATTCATTTTAAAGAGTTCAGAGATGAAGTCTCAACGTTGAATTCTTATTGCACTATGACATGTCTGAGTTCTTTACAAGTAAATTGGATTCTGTTGCCACGTTTCAGCTTCTTGGGATTTTATTTGCTCTGGTTATTGACGTAGCTCTCAAATCTTTCATGCTTGTGCTAACAAGGATAAAAGAGCAGGCGTCTACACTTATGGAGTCCCATTCTCCATTGTATGTAAACAAATCATCTTACACTATATGTCACAAGCCTTGTGGGATCTCATTAACCATCATCTTCTCTTTTTCTTAGTATAGTCTGCACTTCTCTCATGTCATGCTTTATATCACCATTCTCTCTTTATCTCCATAGACGTCAATCGAATATACAACTGATCCAGCTCTCAATTTACATTTCTCTATACCATATGGAAGTGTACCTTTTGACTATTCTTTCTTGCATCTATGATGACTCTGGTTGATGCTGGTTCCAGCTGGTAGAACATTGGTTTCTTGTAGGACCTTATCTCTGATTGACCAACAGCATCTTATCACTGGCTGTGAATGTTTCATCCTTCAGTGGGAAGAGAAACAGAGTCAACGTTTCAGATCAGAGACCCTTCATGAATACAGTTCTGACAAAGGGTCGCTTACGTGAAAGATTAACTCTGTTTCTCCTCCCACAAATACAGCCTGAACCTGCTGAGCATTTCCAGCATTTTCTGCTTTTGTTTTAGATTTCCAGAATCTGCAGTTTTATTTTTGATTTTCGTTTTATGTTCATTACATACCGGCCAACACTAAAACAATTTGTCAAGGGAAGGTAGGATGATGGTAAAGCAGTACAGGGACCTGGGTATCTTGACCTTGGGTGTTTCTGTGATGAGCTTGCACATTCTCCTACGATTATGTTGGTTTCTGCTAAGTGCTCTGGTTTTCTCCCATATCTCAAAGTTTAATTGGCTATTGTAAATTACCCCTTAGTGCAGATAAGTGGGAAAAGGGATTCGAAGGGATATGTGAGGGAGAATAAATTGCAGAGGTACAGTAGAGAAATGAGAGAAGGAATGGTACTGATGACATTAGTCTGTTGGGATCCAGCACAGAACAATGGGCTGAAAGTTCTCCTTGAATTTCATAGTAAGAAAGTAACTCATCAGTACAGATGAAGGGTCTTGACCCAAAATGTCAACTATCCATTTCCCTCCACAGATGCTGCCTGACCCAATGAGTTCCTCCAATACCTTGTTTGTTGCTCCAGTTTCTAGCATCTGCAGTCTCCTGTGTCTCAGAAACTCCTCATCTTTGCTGGTGTCTTCTCTAATATTATTCAGATGTTGATATCATACTTATTAGGTAGTGAATCTTTACCTGTCGATTTTCCATCTGTGGCTCCTCTCATGGCAACATCTGAGATACAGCATCTTTCATTGATATCATTAAGATGAAAAGGGTGCAGAGAAGATTCGCAAGGATGTTACCAGGTCTGGAGGGCATGGAGAGACTGGATAGGCTGGGCATTATATATCTCTATAGAGGTATATAAAATCATGAGAGGCACAGATAAGCTGAAAGGTCACAGTTGTTTCCCCAGGGTAGGGGAGTCTAAAACTAGAGGGCATAGCTTTAAGGTGAGAGGCGAGAAATTTAAAGGGGACCTGCTGGACAACTTTTTCACACAGATGGTGTTGGGTATGTGGAACGAGCTGCCAGAAGAAGTGGTAGAAGTAGGTACAATTATAATGTTTAAAAGACATTTGGACAGATACATGGACAGGAAAGGTTTAGAGGGATATGGGCCAAATGCAGGCAAATGAGACTAGCTCAGGTAAACAACTTGGTTGGCATGGAAGACCCTGTTTCTGTTCCATATAACTCCACGTCTCTACCACACTATTTCCTTGTTTGTACTTCAGAGTAAATTTTAACTCAGAAGCCTCTAGAGAAATCTTTGTAGTCTTTGCTGTTTGTAAGTTTTCCTTGTTGATTTGCCTTAGGGGGTCAGTAATCATTTCCTACAATGGACTTCTTCCCATTGAGGTAGCAGAGATAGGTGTGAACTTTTCATATTCATACAGAGCCGCTGATCATTCTCTCTTTTATGTTCGCATATCTTATTTATGGTGACACGAGAACTTTTGGATTGCCGGCTTGTTTCATCTTTTCTGTCCATCCCTAAATTATTTGTCAAACGAGGGCAGCATGAATGTGGTGTTGTACTGGGGCTGTGCCCAGATCTTTAATGGAAGCATCTACCTGTAAAATGACAAGTGTTTTCCTGTTGTTGTATGTTTCTGTGCAACTGCAAAGCCTCATGGACAACTTCTCAAGAGCCTGCCAGGACTTTAGGTTGACCATCAGCCTGAAGAAGACGAATGTTTTGGGTCAAGGTGTTGACCACCCCCCTGCCATTACCATCAACAACTACGAGCTGGAGGTAGTCCACGAGTTCACATACCTTGGTTCCACCATCACGGACAGTCTCTCCCTAGACTCCGAGATCAACAGACGGATCGGACGAGCAGCCCCAACATTCGCCAGGTTGGCAAAGCGAGTCTGGGAGAACAGAAAGCTGACAACACCAAGGTTGCAGTCTACAGGGCCTGCATCCTCAGCACGCTGTTTTACAGCAGCAAGACCTGGAGCCTCTACTCCAGACAGGAGTGACGTCTTAATGACTTCCACCTTCGTAGCCTGATACACATCCTGGACATCAAGTGGACTGACAGAGTCACCAACAACAAGGTCCTGACCCACGCTCAGATACCCAGCCTCTTCACCCTGCTTCAACAATGTCGTCTCCACTGGCTGGGCCACGTACATTGCATGCCAGACGGGAGGATGCCCGAAAGACCTGCTGTACGGGGAGTTGGCCTCTGGCAAGAGAGCACAAGGACGGCCCCATCTTCACTTCAAAGATGTCTGTAAGAGAGATATGAAGTCACCGAACATGAACGTCGAGAGGTGGGAAGAAATTGCAAGCGATCACTCTCATTGGAAGCTGGAATTACACAGAGGTCTGAAACGAGGAGAAGAGAAGCTGAGGTTAGCTGCTGAAGAAAAGCACACTCGCTGGAAAAACAACACCAAGGCAACACAGGAGGACAGCACCTTCAAGTGCAGTCGCTGCAGCCGAGACTGTCACTCCCGTGTAGGCCTCTACAGTCACAACAGACGCTGCTCTACCACTACTGACTGAAACAAAACTCTCCATGCACAGATCCATGGTCTCGCAAGACTAACGGATGCCACCACGCTTCCTTGAGCTCATTGAAATTCATTTCATGGGTTTGTGACCACTGGTATTTGTCATCTTCTTTCAGTAGTTCTCTCAGGTTTATCTTATGTCCTGATATGTGAGGCATGGAATTCATGCGCTGAACTACCCTTGATACTTCCATTACTGCCATCTGCGTAACTTTTTCCTATCTTGTTCTCAATCCATCTAATATGTATACTATTCCAAAGGATTGACATTCTTTCTCTTTAATGAAGCATTTGTCAGCACTCAGCTTGAGCATAGCCTTTCTAGTCCTTTCCCTCACCTCATGGAGATGATCATGCCTGGTTTGTCATTTATTCCATAAAGCAGGATGTAATCTGCAATGCCAACTGCTCCATTGCATCCTCTATAGTCTCATCTATTTTCTTCTGAAACCATGTGTTGGTTTACTCGAAGGGCAAAAGGAAGATAGTGGAACTTGTACAAATAGTGTGCTAAAGTTTGTCAACAGTGAAGAGTCCTCATCAAGCTTCACATTCCAGTACCTAGTTCTGGCATCATTTGCTCGAAACTTTCATCTCTGCCAATCCACCATGATTGCTTCCAGTTGAATCTGGGTAATGGTGTCTTTTGATTGAAAAACAAAATAAAAATGCAGAACCTGGACATCTGAAATGAAAGCAGAAAGTGCTAGACATACTCAGCAGGTCACACAGCACCTGTGGAGAGAGAAAAACAGAGTTGACATTTCAGGAAGATGATATTTCATCAGGATTGAGAAAAGTTAAAAATGAAATATGATTTAAGTTGCAGAGGAGGGGTAGGGGTGAAGAGAACAAAGGGAATGCCAGTAATGGGGTGAGGAGTGACTGAAGGGAGGAGTGGGGTGGTGAGGCTTGTTAGTCAATGGTAACATAGGAAATGTAAATCAAAGAATGAAAATGGAAAGAGAGAGAAACAGGGTCAAAATAATTCTAGAATTCTGAGTTACTAAACATTGCAGATGAGGTGACATATGTGGATAGAGAAGGAACAAGCTGACATTACAATTTAATGACCTTTCGTCAGAGCTGACCAGCTGCAATACAGGTTGGAAAGACTGATTATCTGAAACTATTTAGTTCATTTTTCGGTCCTGAGGGCTGTATCATGCCTAATTGGAAGATGAACTGCTGTTCCTCCAGCTAACATTGGGCTTAGTTGAAACAGTGTGAGAGACCAAAGGTAGAGAGGTCATAACGGATTGGGATGAAGGATTAAACTGACAGACAATCAAAACCTCAGGGTCACCCTTGCGGAGGTGCTCCAGAATTAATTTCTTCAATGTAAGGGAGACCACAATCTGAGCACTGAATGTAACCCACTAATTTGCCACAAGTACAAGTGAATCACTGCTTCACCTGGAAGTAGTGTTTGGACTCCTGAATAGTTGGAAGGAAAAGGGTGGAAGAGTGGGTGTTGCATCTCCTGCAGTTGCATGAGAAGGTGTCATGAAAAGAAGAGTGGGTATTTCAGAGATGCATGAGTGAATCAGGGAGTCACAGAGAAAAATAGTAGCTTGGAAAGCTGAAAGAGATGTTTTTCACACACATGCTCAAGCAATCAACGTGAGCTTGAGTTTTTATTCCAAATTCAGTAGATGCAAAATACAAGTTAGTGAAATACATTTTTTTCCTTACTTGGCCTCCTCCACCATATTACATCTTGTTTGTTTCCAGAGCATGGTTTGATAATTAAACTTCCAGACAAGATCTGTGGCTTAACAATTCATTTATTCTTCCAGTTTCATGCAATGTGCCTTGATGAATGAAACAGATTCTCCTTTTTCTGAATATAGTGCACCAGTGAGTGACACAGTACAACAAATGTCCAATAACATACATGTTTAACTTTATAGTTTTTTTATTTATCGACACAGTATACATTAGTAAGAACATTAGTAAATGTTGTTACTATTTCTTCTCAGGTATTTTTCCCCTCCTTCAACTTTGCTAATATTTTCGCCCTCAAGAAACTTAACCTGATCCCTCTGACTTTGCAAATTGCTGCCCCACTCCAATCTTCTTTTCTTCTTTAAAGCCTTTGAACATGGTGTTACCTCCAAAATCCAGACATGTACTTTTCATAGCAGAAGCTTTTCAATCCATTTTCCATCCCTGCCTCAGAACTGAAACAGTCCTTATCAACATCACAAATCATGATACCCTATTTGTTCCTCTTCATCCTGTTCTTCTGTTTGCAGCCTTTCACATGGCTGACCATGCCATCTTCCGCCAATGCCTCTTACTCATTGTTCAGTTGTGTGAGGATACGTACATTCTCATCTATCCATCTTGCCTGAGAAACACCAACCACATGAGTTGTTAAGGACCCCCCATTTCTCATCCACAGCTGTATCTCTTCATTGCTTCCCTCAATAATAAACCAATACCAATATTGTCTCTGATTTGCCACACTACTCATCCAACAGCTGTTATTAAATGAGTCAAAAGGTTCTTCCATTAAATATCAAGATGATCAAGGCCATTGTTTTTGATCCCTACTGCAAATGCTATTCCCTGGACAACATCCCCCTCTCTGGCCAGTATTTGTGTCTAAACCAGACTGTTTGCAACCTAGCTATTCTTTTATATTAGCAAAGATTCTGACCCATATCTTCTCCATCACCAAGACTATTTACTTGCACCTCCATAAATTTGAACACCTCCAGCACTGTCTCAATATATCTGCTAGTGAAACATTCTTACATTTAGATGAGCCTATTCTGATGCACTCCTGGCTGACCTTGCAAACTGCACCCTTCGTTTACTTGAGATGATCCAAAATTCAGTTGGCTGTAGCCCAACTTGTAACATCCTCTTCATATTTCATCCCTGTACTTACTGACCTACACTGGCTTCATTCAGCAAAGCTTCCATTTTAAAACTGTGCTGTTTATGAATTCCCTTTGAGCTTTGCCCCTCACTGCCCTGGTGAGATCTTGCAGCCCTGTGACCTCTGTATCCATCCCATTCTAGTATATCCTTGATTTTTTTTGTCACTTCACCGCTAGTGGGTTTTCCTTCATCTGACTTGACCCTAAACTCTGGAAATCACTCCTGAAACTTATCCAACTCACTACCTTTCTTATGTTATTTAAAATAACCCTTAAAGTTTACTTGACCAAGCCTTTGATCACCTACTCTAACATCTCCTAATAGGGCTCAGTGTCAGTTTCTTTTTATTCACCAGAAGGATATTCAATACTTGTTGTATTTCTCTATGCTTTTGAGACATTTTCATGAACATCTGAAGCTCTTTTGAAAACAAGTTTCATAATTTTCTTCCAGCAATGATGATACACTTCCAAGTTATGATGGTGTGTGACTTAGAGAGGAATTTGCCCATGATCTCATAAGCCTGTTCTGTTTAATAACACTATTGTGAAGTGTCATGGCTTTTAACTACGTTGAAAGCCCTGTATAAATGTGTCATTTTGTTTGTAATCTTGGTGTCCAATTTGACATTGAACAAAGCTTCTGACCCCCATATCCCTGGCACAGTTGATGAAAAAAAATCTCTAATATGGAATAAAAGGTTTTAAATAAAAGCCAGTTATAAGAACATATTCAAGCATTTTTTTCATATATCTGATTGGTTTCAATGTGGGTTATCAATAGAGTTGATTGAAAATCATATGTGTGCAGTGACAATGGAATACTATTCTATTGTTCACCAATCTTTCGCTGCCCTTTCTCAGTTCAAGGCATTGTGGCAGATTTTATGTATGCTGGGTGTTCTGACCATGCCAATTGACCCTATACATAGCCCCTTAAATTAAACTTCGAGTTGGGCATTGAGTTTGTCAGCAGCCCTGAGCTGCTATTGCACAATAATTGAGTCCACCAGTGTTAAACTGTTCACTAAGAAAACGACTAAAATTACTCACACTTCCTGCTTCAAAAACTGGAAATTCAATGAAACTGAATGAAATCCAATACTTTGACAGCATAATGTGGAAGAGAGTAAGAAAGAGGTATAATGAAGACTGAATTGTGAACAAAAGAACCTTAGAAATAGGAACAGAAGGTCATATGGCCCATCAAGACTGCTTCATCATTCAATTAGATCCAAAGTGATTTGACCTTGATCTGAATACATTCCCTCCTGTTCCCAATGACACTATGGTAGACCAAAAATCTGTTGATAGCCTTTAAGATCACAGACCTGAAATGTTCACTCTTCTTCTCTCTCCACAAGTACTGTCTGACCTGCTGTGGGTTTGTCTCAAAGCACTTAACTGCCACTGAAATATATTTTGAAGTATATTCTCCCCGTGTCTACCTGGGTTTCTTCCGTGTGCCCGGGTTTCCTCCCACATTCCAAAGACGTACGGGTTAGGAAGTTGTGGCATGATATGTTGGCGCCAGAAGCGTGGCGACACTTAAGGTCTGCCCCCAGAACACTCTACAGAAAGGATGTATTTCACTGTGTGTTTCGATGTACATGTGACTAATAAAAATATCTTATAAAGAGAAAAGACTACTGCCTAGAAATTCAATAGTCAACATTGTAATCAAAATTGACCTTAAGATAAGATATCTTTATTAGTCACATATACATCAAAACACACAGTGAAATGCATAAGTGTTGCATAACATTTGATTAGTGTTCTGGGGGCAGCCCACAAGTGTCGCCATGCTTCCAGCGCCAATATAACATGCTTATAACTTCCTAACCCGTATGTCTTTGAAACGTGGGAGGAAACCAGAGCACCTGGAGGAAACCCAGGCAGACACAGGGAGAACGTACAAACTCCTTACAGACAGTGGCCGGATTTGAACCTGGGTCGCTGGTGCTGTAAAGCGTTACGCTAACCGCTACACTACCATGCCTGCCCTAAAATGAATGATGCTAATGGTCATAATGTTCCACATCATTCCAAAACCTTACAGGGCATGTCCTGGAAGAGACACCTTCCTGTGCCTGACATGATTTCCAAATCAGTCGCTCACAGGATAATGACATTCCACATGAAACACTCTTTTTGGCACACGAGGGAGAACTTAGCCTAAGTTGAACACTCCTGGGAAACTATGTTTAGTTGTGCAGCAATGGATTGTGAGCCCTGTAAAGTAGGTTTCTTACTTGCATTTGATTCTTCTAATATCCCATTCAGCGTGGAACAGACACCACTCCTAATTTCTGACACCATTTTCACTCCCAACCATGCAGTGCCAATGCCCTGACCCCTGACCCTCTGTTTAAAAACTCCTTGACCACAATCCTCCAATCTTCCCAGACCTCCAATGCCCTGTAATTTCAAGACCCTCCTATGTCTATATTCTCCATGGCTCCACTGTGACCCTAAATCCATCAGTCTCCTGAGGTCCCCTGTTGAAGCCTTGATCTCCTTCCTCATTATTACTGCCCCTGTCAGCAGATCCAATGCCAAATTCCCAATACCAGGGTGTTATCCTCCCTGAATCTTCTTGCACCCCTCCTCTACCTCAGCAACCTTATCCCAGGCTCCAAACCTTTTCTTCCATCTCTCCTTCCCGTCCCCACATTTCTGCTGAACCTAATGTCAGACTCTGGTGTATTTTAGTTTATGATTGGTATTGGTATTGGTTTATTATTGTCACTTGTACCGAGGTACAGTGAAAAGCTTGTCTTGTATACCGATCGTACAGGTCAGTTCATTACACAGTGCAGTTACATTGAGTTAGTACAGAGTGCATTGAGGTAGTACAGGCAAAAGCAATAATAGTACAAAGTAAAGTGTCACAGCTACAGAGAAAGTGCAGTGCAATAAGGTGCAAGGTCACAACAAAGTAGATCGTGAGGTCAGAGTCCATCTCATCGTATAAGGGAACTGTTCAATAGTCTTATCACAGTGGTGTAGAAGCTGTCCTTAAGCCTGCTGGTATGTGCCCTCAGACTCCTGTATCTTCTACCCGATGGAAGAGGAGAGAAGAGAGAATGACCCAGGTGGGTGGGGTCTTTGATTATGCTGGCTGCTTCACCAAGACAGCGAGAGGTATCTGGTGAAAACACCTAAAAGAGTGAATTAAAATCTTCAGGCCATTAATTTTCAATGTATAAAGCACAGAAACCTTTGACTCAGTATTACACACAATAATTATAAGCTGTTGTTTTTGATAATGTTCCCTGATTTGGTAGCCATATGTCCACAGAGAAAAATGGTGGTCAATATATTTTTGGATTATTATTACAGATCCCTAAACATATTGGGAATCTAAGAGCTGAGGGTGTATATCGTTCATTAGAAGACAATTTGCCTCAAATTTAAGTAACTGATAATTATTAACAGTTTTTATGATATGCATGTTAATAAGAGTAAATTCTTAGAAAGGTCATCAATCATATTCATTGTCTACGATGATTTATTACATCAGGTGATAAAATCAATTCTATAAACCCACTGTATTTCTCCCATGTCTATGTCCTGGGAGACATCATTAAACAACATCATCACCATTTTGGAGGAGATGGAAAAGATATCAATGATGCAATGTGAAGTGGAGCGGAATGAAATGCATAAACCACTTCACTGATCACGCACTCTCCAAGCCCTAAAGTGGAAAGCTCCAAGGGCAATGACTTGCAGTAATGCAGCATCCTAAATGTATCCAAATAGCTGATGACATTGCAAATACAAAACAAGCAAGAGTTGGAAGAAAATTAATAGGAGGTAACAAAAAATGTGATTGGAAAAAAAGTTTAGACAAGGTTTTTGAAGGTGAAAGAGGACGTCCCATTAATAATAGATTCCCACACCAGAAAACTCAGCAGGACTTGGGGGAAGCCTAGATTTTGGGCTTTACAATCTCAAAGCAGCACCTCACTCCTTCCCACCTCTGAATTAAAATCAGGCCTATGAATTCCAAATTGAAATCAAGATATGCAAACATTCCTTTACAGCAGAAAGGCCTATCATAAAAGCCCTGCCAGGAGAAATTTCCTCTATTGCATTGGTTGGATTTGCAAATAATACTTCTATTTTCCTTCGCTGTTTATGTGGAATCACCTTAGCTTTTTCCTCCATACAACCTAGCAGCAATTAAAAAAAACTGGAGCTGATAATTCAGTATTTCTGAAGATGGTCATCTAAAGATGGTCACTTTTATTTGGCTCCTTGTGGCCAGTTGCAGTCAGTCTTGGAACAGTGAAATGTACATTTTACATATATTGGTGCTGGGGACCTGGAAATTCTTTCACATAAAAATGTTTTCTTTGAGCACTAAGTAACAGAAAGTCACTTATTTCCAAAGTGGAATTCAATCGTGAACACTTCCTTGATGAACAAAACAGCTCTGGAAATCCAGCCAAAAGCTTCCAGTCATTTGTTCATTACTTATGTAAATGATTTGGATAAGAATGTACAAGGCATGGTTAGTAAGTTTGCAGATGACACTAAAGTAGGTGGTATTGTAAAAAGTAAAGAAGGTTATCAAAAAATACAAGGGGATCTTGATCAGCTGGGTAAGTGGGCTAAAGAATGGCAAATGGCTTTCAATTCAGATAAGTGTGAAGTGTTGCATTTTGGGAAGTCAAACCAAGGTAGAACTTTCACAGTGAATGATAGGGCCCTGAGGAGTGTTGTAGAACAGAGGGACCAAGGAGTACAAGTACATATTTCCTGAAAGTGTCTCACAGGTAGACAAGGAGGTGAAGAAAGCAATTGGCACGCTGACCTTCATCATTCAGAGCACTGAGTACAGAAGTTGGGACGTTATGTTGCAGTTGTATGAGGCCTCAACTGGAGTATTGTGTGCAGGTTTGGTCACCCTATTAAAGGAAATGTGTCATTACGCTAGAAAGACTGCAGGGCCTGAGTTATAGGGAGAGGTTTAGCAGGCTAGGACTTTATTCCTTGGACCATAGGATACTGAGGGGTGACCTGAGAGAAGTGTGTAATGTCATGAGGGGCATAGAATGCACACAGTCTTTTTCCCAGGGAAAGGGAATCAAAAATAGAGGGCATAGGTTTAAGGTGAGAGGGGAAAAATTTATAAGGGACCTGAGAGATAACTCCTTCACACAGAGAATGGTGTGAAGATAATGAGCTGCAAGAAAAAGTGGTTGAGGCAGGTACAATAACATACAAAAGACATTTGGACAGGTACATGGAGAGGAACGGTTTCAAGGAATCTCAACCAAACACAGGCAAATGGGATTAGCTTAGATGGGTATCTTGGTCAGCATGGACGAGTTAGGCCAAAAGACCTGTTCCCATGCTGTATTACTCTGCAGCTCTATGACTCCTTAATTCCTTTTTCTCTGTTGACATAATTTCAGCCTCAATAATACACAGGGATGATTTCATTTCCTGTGAGTTCTTCTTTGGAGCATTGACTGGGAAATTAGATCATATTGGGAGGCTACCATTATTGGTCATTCCCCAACCAACCCATGCTTTCATTGTACTGCTCACACTGAGGCAGTGCTACCTCCAGAAGCAGAGCACCAATACTAGGCATGCCCCCTTTTTACTTTTTATGTGGTCTGTTCTCCTCAAGACCCTCACAAACTTCCCACTCCAGCATTGTGCCAACCCCCACCCCTACCCTTCCCACATCTGTTCTTAAAGTCCACTCTGGCCCTGATCTCCAGACTAGGAATCACATGATACCCCAAGTCCTTGATCTCCAGGCTACTCCCTAAGCAACCAATCCCTAGATCCCAGTCTAGGACCTCAAACTCCACACATGGGCTCCAGTCTTCAGACCACCCAGTCCCCACCAGAGCCTCAATTTCCTGCCTTTCCCAAACCTGGATCCAATCTCCATCTAGCCTCTGACAAGTGACCTCTCCCTCCAGGTCCCCAGGTGAATCTGGCCCTGACCCCCTATATTATCTGATGTGCTTGAAAAGATAGTGTGTGATAGATGGTGAGGTGACTCGGGCCTTGGATTCTGTTGATTGGGGGGGCCTTGAACAAAACAATTGTTGACCTTCCAGCAAAAGACTTCTATCCTCTTTCTAATAGTGCCAAAGAATTTTTAAGCCCAAGAGCGTAAACATACTTATATAGTCCTAAATTAAGGCAATGTTAATTTTAATGGCATTAGACAGGAACTTGCAAAGGTTGTTTGGATGAAACTGTTAGCAGGTAACAGCATGGTAACACTATTACAGCACCAGTGACCCAGGTTCAATTCCAGCCGCTGTCTGTGAGGTCTTTGTACGTTCTCCCCGTGTCTGCGTGGGTTTCCTGCGAGTGCTCCGGTTTCCTCCCACATTCCAAAGATGTACGGGTTAGGAAGTTGTGGGCATGCTACGTAGGCGCTGGAAGTGTGGCGACACTTGTAGGCTGCCTTCAGAACACTCTACACAAAAGATGCATTTCACTGTGTGTTTCAATGTACATGTGACTAATAAAGATATCTTATCTTATCAAGCAAGAGGGAGTCTTTTCAAAATAAGAGTGAGGAGCAGGGTTGGTAGGATTAGGGAACCCTGGCTGACGAGGGATATGGAAGATCTGGTCAGGAAAAAGGAGGTGTATGTCAGGTGTCGGCAGCCAGGATCAAGTGAATCCCGTGAGGAGTATAAAGGAAGTTGGAGTACATTTAAGAAGGAAATCAAGAGGGCCAAAAGGGGACATAATATATCCTTGGCAGATAAGGTAAAGGAGAATCCTAAGAGATTCTATAAGTATATTAAGAGCAAGAATAGGTCCCCTTAAAGATCAGTGTGATTGTCTATATGTGGAGCCATGGGAGGTGGACGAGGTCTTAGGTGAATAATTTTTGTCTGTATTTACCATGGAGAAAGTCATGGAAGCTAGAGAATTCAGGGAAAAGAACAGTGATGTCCTGAAACATCGATATTACAAAAGAGGAAGTGTTCGCAGTCTTGAGGCATATAAAGATGGATAAATCTCCAGGGTCTGGCCAAGCGTATCCCAGGGCATTATGGGAAGCAAGGGAAGAAATTGCTGGGGCCCTGGCAGAGAATTTTGTATCTTCCTTAGCCACTGGTGTGGTACCGCAAGACTAGATGGTGGCTAATGTTGTGCCTTAATTTAAGCAGGGCTGCAATGACAAACCAGAGAACTACATGCCAGCGAGTCTAGCATCAATAGTGTGAAAGTTACTGGAGGGGATTCTGAGAGACAGTATCTATCTTGAGGCAGTGCCTTAAGAAGGCAGCATCCATCACAAAGGATCCTCACCATCCAGGACATGCCCTCTTCTCGTTACTACCCTCAGAGAGAAGGTACAGGAACCTGAAGACCCACATTCAAAGATTCAGAAACAGCTTCTTCCCCTCCATCATCTGATTTCTGAATAGTCCATGAACCCATGAACACTACCTTGTTATTCCTTTTTTTTTGCACTATTTATTTATTTTGTAATTTATAGTAGTTTTATGTCTTTGCACTCTACTGCTGCCACAAAACAACAAATTTCACATCATCTAAGTCAGTGATAATAAAGAAATCTGATTCTGATTCTGATTATCTTCTTTTGGAAAGGCAAGGACTGATTAGGGATAGTCAGTGTGGCATTTTACGTGGATAGTTGTGTTTCACACATTTGATTGAATTTTTTGAAGAGGTGACAAAGACGATTGGTGAGGACAGGGTGGCAGATGATGTCTACATGGACTTTAACAAGGCCTTTGACAAGGTCCTGCATGGTGATCTAGTCTGGGAGGTCAGGTCACATGGAATCCAGGGTGAGTTAGCCAACTAGATAAAAAATTGGCATGGTGTAAGGAGTCAGAGAGTGGTAGTGGAGAGTTGTTCTTCAGACTGGAGGCCTGTGACTAGCACTGTGCTGCAGGGATCGGTGCTGAGTCCCCTGTTGTTTATAATAAATATTAATGATATGGATGAGAATATAGGTGGCCTGATTGGTAAGTTTGCGGATGACACCAAAATTACTGGTGTACTAAACTGTGAAGAAGATTGTCTAAGGTTACAACAGGATCTAGATCAACTGAGAAAGTGGGCAAACAAATGGCAGATAGAAGTTAACTCAGACAAGTGCGAAGAGATGCATTTTGGGAAGTTAAACCAGGGCAGGACGTACACAATGGATGACAGAGGCCTGGGAAGTTGTTGTTGAACAGAGAGACCTGGGTACATAGTTCCCCAGAAGTGGGACACAGGTAGACATGATGGTAAAGAAGACATATAGGCTGCTTGCCTTCATTGGACAGGACATTGAATACAAGATTTGGGATTTCATGTTGTAGCTGAATAAGACATTGGTGAGACTACACATGGAATATTGTGTGCAATTTTGTTTGCCACACTATAGGAAGGATGTGATTAAGCTAGTGAGGGTGCAGAATATACAGAATATACTCACACGGATTTTGCAAGGACTGGAGCGCTTGAGTTATAAGGATAGACTGGATAGGCTAGAACTGTTTTCCCTTCAGCAAAGGAAGCTGAGAGACGACTTTAGAGGTTTATATAATCATGAGGGGCGTAGACAAGATGGATGATCACAGTCTTTTTCCCAGGATAGGGGAGTCTAAAACAAGAGGACTCAGGTTTAAGATAAGAGGGGAAAAATTTAAAGGGGACCTGAGGAACAGGATTTTCACAAAGAGGGTGGTGGATACTTGGAATGAGGTAGAGGTGCATACAATTACAATGTTTAAAAGATATTTGGACAGGTACATGCATGGGAAAGGTTTAGAGGGATATGGGCCAAATGCAGGCAAAGGGAACCTGCTCAGGATGGCAGCTTGGTTAACATGGACAAGTTGGGCCAAAGGGCCTGTTTCTGTGCTGTATAACTCTCTGACTCTAAAATAAATTCTCAGACGTGAAACCAATGGTACATCAAACTCTCAGACCAATAATTAATAAAAGATTATACTTCTTTAGTCATAATGGTCATGGTTATTGGTAAAGTAAAACAGGCAGTGGCTTCAAACCATACTCCAGTATATGGGTGTATTACTGAGAGAGTACACCATTTATTTTGCCTGATAAGTTTAAGCTATGGCCCCACCTGCCCATAAGTAGATATTAAAGATTCCACTATTTATCAAAGAAGAGAAAGGATACTCCTCTATAACACAGGGTAATACATAGCTATGGGCAGAGAGCAAAGCAGAGGGAATAATTTTGGAGACACAAGAAATTCTGCAGATGCTGGAATCTGGAGCAATACACAAAAAGTGCTGGAGGAACTCAGCAGGTCAGGCAGCATCTATGGAGGGAAATAATTTTGGAATGGTTTGTCAAAGTGCTTACCAGAATCAGAATCAGAATCAGGTTTAATATCACTGATATGTTGTGAAATTTGTTGTTTTGAGGCAACAGTACAGTGCAAAGACATAAAATTACTGTAAATTACAAAATAAATAGTGCAAAAAAAATGAAGTAGAACATAAACACACATTAATGTCACACTATACTGCAAATCTTATCGTTCAAACATGAATTTTTAAGCTTTAATCAAAGGACAACATAGTATAGGGCCCGTTACCAAATACAATTGAACATCAAAGTGTATATCCTAGAATATGCAATAAAAATAGATACACAGCATATTAGTTTTCAGAAATCTTTAAGAAACAATGGAAACTGCCAGAAATTACCAGAAACTAGTGCTGCAGCTAGCAGAGCTGCAATCTCAAAGCTCAAGCAACTCAGGTACAATTCTGAACTCCAGCACTGTCTGTGGGGATTTTGCTCCCTGTGACCTGATGGGTTTCCCTTGGTGTTCTGTTTCCTCCCACATTACAAAGATGTGCAGGTTGGTTGGTTAACTCGCCATTGTAAATGACCCCTCATGTGCAGGTGAGTTATAGAACCTGGCAGGAGTTGATGGGCATGTGAGGAGATTAAAATGGGATTTGTGTAGAATTAGTATAAATGGGTCCAGATGAAGGGTCTTGACCCAAAACATCAACTGTCCATTTCCCTCCACAGGTGTTACCTGACCCACTGAGTTCCTCCAGCATCTTGTTTATTGCATTAGTATAAATGGGGCCTTGATTGTCAGCGTGGACTGGGTAGACTGATGGGTCTGTTTCCAGCTGTATGACTATGACTAAAGTTAGCACTCACTAAAACTTACATACATAATAGAATAGCAGGGCACAAGGGTCATAGCAAATATAAAGTTAGTAACAATGAAATATAGTGCACTCTTTCACCAAAAGAAGATCTAAAATAAGCAACTAAAGGTGTGCATTTGCCAATCCCCTACACATCTTCATAAGCAAATACTTTGATAGATCATTTGGATGGTGCAAAAAAATGGTTGGTAATAAATCCTTTGCTCTGCTTTTAATAAGAATGGTGGCTGACAATCATGGAATGCCAACTGTTATTAAGGAATTCATATAATTATAAGAATGCCTTATAACTATTATTTACCACATTTATTGAGAGGCTTGAGATCAATGTGGCTTTTTTTTGTTTGGTTTCTCCCTGCAGGGAGCATTTGTCAATATGAGTTTGATGTTCAATGACACCCTCACTGAAGGATTGCCAATTGTTTTCTGTCCCTTTTTTTTAGAAAAGACAGACCCTATGAAAGGGCAAGCTTAGCACACCAACACTAGATGCAGCAAAGGAAAGTAAATGATGAGAAGGCAGAATAACTTTTAAGTTAATGAATTAGTATCTAAAGGTGTATACTATTGATCTGGAGTCATGGATTTTAATCGCACCATGATAGCTGGCAAGTTTAAATAAAGTAGTTAAATAAATCTGGAATGAAAAGCTAATGATGAGTCGAAACCAGTGGATTGCAGTAAAATGGCTTAAGATTCAAATTCACAGACCCTGTCAATCCAGACATATTAACATGCTTTACACATTACTGCCATCTGAGCCAGCAACTCGGTTAAGGAGGTGGTTGGGGATGGAGAATACATTTCAGTTGGCCTCATTGTTGATATAGTCATAGAGTTGTACAGATCTATGCCGACCAGATCTATGCTGACCATCATGCCTATACATATTAATCCCATTTGCCTGTATTAATTCTATATTCTTCTATGCCTTGCTTATTCAAGTACCTGTCTAGATACTGCTTAAATGTTGTTACTGTTCCTGCCTCCACCACCTCCTCTGGCAGCTCATTCCAGATACATACTCTTTGTGTGAAAAATTTACCTTTCAGATCTGCTTCCTTCTCTATGCCCTCTAGTTTTCGACACCCCTACAATAGGAAACACTCTGATTATCTACTCTATCAGTGCCTCTCATAACTTTATATACCTCTATCATGTCACCTCTTAGCCTCTTTGCTCCATAGAAAACGGACTTACCCTATCCAATCTCTCCTTATAACTCAAGCCCTCCAATCCAGACAACATCCTTGTGGATCTTTTCTGCATTTTCCCTGGCTTAATCACTTCCTTCCTGATGATGTCCATACCCCTTGAGTGAACAATAAAAACATTCAAGACAGAGCAACTAAGTAATCCCAATTTTGGGATTTAAGTGTGCATGAAATATAATAGATTGACAAGGTTTTGGTTAAAAAGTAAACTTCAGTCAAAAACAGTACAATAAATCTTGATTTTAATGATTCAGGAAGAAGATTGTATTGGAGTGAGAAGTATCAAGCAAAAGTCAAAATTAGATTTACCAATCTTTGTCAACTTTTATAATTCCTAAGCAGAATATTCTTTCAGTTAATTGATTTCCATAGTTTTATGTATGTTTATCTGACATGGAGCATAAAATATTCAAATAGTAATTTGTTTAGGAAGATATTTATATTTTACTAAACACTGAATTAAAAAATAATTTAAGTAATTAGAACATCCGCACTGACTAAATCATGATTGTGAATAATAAGGTGTTAAACTGACCCATTTAGATGAATAAGCAACAGACTAACATGCATAATTGTGAGAATTAGATGATTAATGTGCTGAAGATTTGTGCACTGTAAAACTCTCATGTTCATAAAACAAAAAAAAACACAATGAATGTTACAGATGTAACTGAACTAGATACCAAGATGAGAAAACATCAGCCTTTAATTAGGGCACCTGGTCCAGGATTTGAGGTGGCAGCAATGGCTGAGAATACAGTATTGTTAATGATGGCAGCCCTAATCTTGCCACTGACGAATTGCCAATTGTTATCTGTCCCATAAAGGCAAACTTAACACACCAACGTTAAAAGCAGGAAAGGAAAATAAAAGATGGCAAAGTAGAATAACGTTTAAATTAATGAACTGGGATCACGAATTCAAATCTCACCATGATAGCTGGTGAGTTTAAATTCAAGTGGTTTCAAATATGGAATGAAATCTGGTGACTCAAAACCATTGGATTGCAGTAAAATCTCTTAGGGTTCAACTTCGCCAGTCCCTGTCGATCTGTGACTCCCGACATATCAAAGTGGGATATCAGCTCCATACTTCTGAAGCTTCCAAAACTAACTGTATAACTGACCATCCCCGCCTGCCTTGTTGTAAGAGTAAACTCCAATGGATTGAGCCCTGATCTCTGTGATTAATTGTACGGATTTACTGCTATGCATGATTGAAAGATGGTCACACCCAAGGTACTGGTGCTGCTCACGATGATACCTTGTACTCGTCTTAGAAATACACCCATTTTATTTAAAATGGAAAAGCAATAAAATAGCACAGCAATAACATATCAACACTATATCTCTCTCCATGTTATTTTTAATTAGTATTGAATTAGTTTAATTGTGAATATTTGTCCTTGATTCTTGATTGTTAAAAGTCACTCAGATATGAAGTAAAACTTAGCAATTTCAGGATCTGAGTGTGTTGGCTGTGGGGATGGCTGGAATTACTTAATTCCACCTGCAACCTTGAGAACTCCATTTCAGATTCATTGAGAATGGATGGTGCTTTGAATAATTTCAAGAATGACATGTTTTGTGTGATGCTTTGCAAACCACTTGACATTTTGTTCATGTATCTTTTCATAGTGGTCATTTCAAGTGACTGCATTTGAAGTTGCTTACTTGTATGTATTTCATAAGACCTGCAACTTCAGTCTGCAATGATGTAAACTTGAGTTTTTCCTTCTTGTCAGCATTTGCTTTCAAGCTGATTTTCTTGGTTTTGCCATGTGCATGTCAATTTTGATTATTTATCTTCTGGATTATCTCTGGAAGATGGTACGCATAGACTGTGGAAAAATGAGTGTTCTCATTTTTAAATGCAGTGCTGCTCTTTAGTTTTGTAAAAAGCATTAATGTCCTTGTTTCCATGATTTGCCTTCAGCATGAACAGTATGAATGATTTTAACACTTGCATAAACACTTCCACTTTTTACCATTGGCCCACAGAAAGTGAGGTGTGAAAATAATGTGTGAAGCCCAAGTAGTTTGCAAATTTCCTGTGTTCATCACTGTTAAGTGGCAGTCCATTATAGGCCCTCAACTGTTTGCAGAACAACAAACAGTGTCAAGATTTGATGGAGCTTTGGGTGGGAGCTCTTGTAGATGCAGAGTTGACAATTTCTACAACTGGAACCCAAATGTATCCATCAATAATCACAAGCAAATGATCTCTGGAGTATAGATCTGCCAAATCAATGCTATCAGTTGAGGTTTTGCGGCTTTTGCCATTTTGATTTACTCCTGGGGATCATACTTTTTTCCTTAAAAGCTGTTTTTTTTTATGATTCTTTGATGGCCTTTGTAGGCAATGTCTATATTGTGTTCCATGAGTGACTACAAGGTTACAATGTGATTACCTAGCATTATGTCTAAAGTCATTCATTTTGAATTTTGTGCAAAACTTGCAGTATACATGCAAAATCATGAGATGATGTGGTCTCCATGATGTATTTTCTGTTTTCCAATTGAATTTCTGTCATACGCAGTGACACAGCAATACCTTGTTTCATTGCACCCTTGAGTTCATTCATTGTCATATTTTTGTGCATTGTGTTCACATTCATGTTCAAACAATTAATATACTGTTCTACAACCTTTGCTGGGAATGGCATGGATGTCACGATGTAAATACTTCATCGATGATCTCTACAGCATGAAGATCTGATGCTACGTTGAAACTGAGTATATCACAAGTCATCTGAAGATACATAGAAAGCCATGTTAAAAATGTTGGATTTGAAAGTCATGTGAGACATAAGCATTGCCAGAAATGCCAAATGTGCACCTGTATCAATCAGTACATTAATTTGCAAGTTGCAAATATTCAGTTCCACCCATGAATGAATGCTCTGATGAATATGACAAATAACAAACACCTAATCTGGATCATTGAAATTATTGTTGATCTCAACATCAGTTGCAACACTGCCTTCTTGTTTAGATGACTTCTATGTATTGGATTTGCTGAACCACAAATATGGGCAAAATGACTGCATTTTCCACATACATGTGCTGTCTTCCTTGGCAGCTACCCAGGCTTTGCGTGGGTAGCTGTCATCATTGTAACAGCAGGAGTCTGATTTTTGCTTATCTCACTGATGCTGGTGATTTCATGTGAAAGGTTTCTGCCCTGGTGTTTATTTTCTCCTCTGGTTCTATTCTCAGCCATATCGTTAGTATCTTTAGGACTTCTGACATCAACTGCTCTATACTCTGAAAATGACAATGATCTCTATGACTCAACCAGCTTGGTCAGTTTGATGTCCTTTCTTTCTAATAGGTTTCCATCAAAGCTACTCTGGTACATACCCATTAATAATCTATGTTTTCAGCTTGCAGTCATTGTCAATAAAAGCATAGTTGTAGTGATATGTCTCAGATGTGTGCTATATGATCAATTGTTTCTTTTTCTTCTTGCCTTGTGTAAAGCAATGCAGTTATCTTAGACACCACATTCCACATTCTGCTTAGGAGTGGAATAAGCAGTCAGTACAGTTTTTGCTCCTATGTAGTCATCACCTGTGGATGATAATTTTTGGTAAGCAACCTGTAATTCCTCACCATTATAGTGTTCCTCAAAAAACATAAACCTGCAAGGGCTGGAAATGTGAAATCAAACCAGAAAATGCTGGAAATAGATCAGACAGCATCTGTGAAGAATGGAGCAGTTAATCAGAACTAGAAAAAGACTTTTTTCCTTTATGTCATCTGTGATTCCAAATACTGACCTACTGCAGCTTCATAATGATGAAATCACATTTTCTAGAGAGACAGGACCAAGATTGGAAGGTTAAGCAAGGCCATCAATCATATACGTAAATGCAGTGTGTATACCCTGAGCATACTGAGTGTTACTGTTTATTTAAACATTTATTTTCAAAGATGGTTGGCTTGTGCAAATTCAGTTTAGTTAGATGACGTATAAGAATTTATCTTCAAAACCTACAGGACAAACAGTAGCCTGACTCAGTTGTGAAACATGTCCACTGTGATGCAAGAAATCCCATATACTAGATCCAAAAGTAAGTCAATTTGGGTTATTTTTGTAGTTCATTTGGGTGCTACTCACATGCACAAAGTGCTGGAGCTGACAGCAACTTCATTTCCTTTCTTTTTCAATCTTTTTATTAATTTTCAAATTAGTACAAAATAATATATATGACATTAGTAATTATACATATAGTGCAAAGAGATCAGGATAACAATCATAACAGTTAATATATATAATCACAAGAAGTTTAAAAGAAAAGTAATCTAGACTTCCCGTTCTCTTATTAAGTGAACAAATACAAAAGGAAAGATTGAAAAGAAATGAAATTTAATTATATGAAAGAAGAACCCCCAAATCAAAAAAAATATAGACAATAAGCCAAAAAAAACAAAAACTTCAAAAAAAACTTGACTGATATTTCTTAAATTAAAAAGAAAAAAAACATTATTATGTCGTCAACTCCGCTCCTCTGTATTTAAGGGTTATTGAAAGGGATCTGAAAAAGGTCAGCTTATATCATATGGAAGTATTGAGTAAATGGACTCCAAACTTCCTCAATTTTAAGCGAAGGATCAACAGTACCACTCCTAATTTTCTCTAAGTTTAAACATGCTATAGTTTGAGAAAACCACTGAAAAGAGGTGGGAGGTATTGGATCTTTCCATTTGAACAAAATGGATCGCTTGGCCATTAATGTGACAAAGACAATCATGCGACAAGCAGAAGCAGATAAATGGTGAGATTCCATCATTGGTAACCCAAAAATTGCAGTAATAGGATGAGGTTGTAAATCAATGTTCAAAACAGATGAAATAATGTTAAAAATGTCTTTCCAATATTTTTCCAAAAGGGGACAGGACCAAAACATATGTGTCAGGGAAGCCACCTTCAAATTACATCTGTCACATATAGGATATATATGATGATAAAAATGGGCTAACTTATCCTTGGACATATGTGTCCTGTGAACCACCTTAAACTGTATCAAAGAGTGTCTAGCACACATTGAAGGTGTATTAACTAATTGAAGAATTTTCCTCCATGTCTCTGTAGGTAAAAGTATCTGGAGTTCTCTTTCCTATTCATTCTTAATTTTATCAAGTTCCTCTGAATGTATTTTCATAATCCAGTCATAAATTATTGCTATCAGGACCTTCTGATAAGGATTAAAACCTAAAATTTTTTCCATAATTTCAGTTTTATATGGTGTCAGAAAAGAAGGTAAAGTAACTTTTAAAAAATTTCTAATCTGTAAATTTCGAAAAAAAATGTGATCTAGGCAGATTGTATTTATTAGACAACTGTTCAAAAGATAAAAAAACAGTTGTCAATGAATAAATCTCAAAAACACGTTATTCCCTTCATTCTCCATAAAGAAAATGCTGAGTTGATTCTAGATGGTTGGAAGAAAAAATTAGATTGAATAAGACTTGGTAAATTAAATTTATTTAAGCCAAAAAATTTACGAAATTGAAACCATATCCATATTGTATGTTTAACTATTGGATTAGTCATCTGTTTACTCAATTTAGTAAGTGCAAAAGGGAATGGAGCTCCTGAAATAGAAACTAATGAAAATCCTTGCACTGATTCACACTCAAGGTGTACCCAACAGGGACAATGAATTGCATCTAAATCTTGTGCCCAGAAAATTAAGTATCTAATATTAATTGCCCAAAAGTAAAATCTAAAATTAGGCAAAGCCATGCCACCATCCTTTTTTAATCTTTGTAAATATTTCTTACTTAACCTTGGGTTTTTATTCTGCCATATATATGAAAGAATTTTGGAATCAATAGTGTCAAAAAAGGATTTTGAAATAAAAGCTGGAATCGCCTGAAGTAGATACAAAAATTTTGGTAAAATATTCATCTTAACTGCATTAATTTGGCCAATCAATGATAAAGAGAATGTGGACCATTTAGTAAATAATTGCTTAACGTAATTAAAGGTAAAAAGTTCACTTTAAATAAGTCCTTGTGTTTCTTGGTAATTTTAACACCCAGGTACAAAAAGTAATCAATCACTAATCTAAATGGTAATTGCCTATAAATTGGGACTTGCATGTTTAATGGAAAAAGTTCACTCTTATTAAGATTTAATCTATAACCAGAGAAAACACTAAACTGAGCAAGTAGTGATAATACTGCAGGAGTAGATTTCTCCAGGTTAGAGATATAAAGTAACAGGTCATCTGCATAAGGAGATATCTTATGAGTCCCCTTTCCATGAGTAATGCCAAATATGTTAGAAGAATCCCGAATGACAATTGCCAAAGGTTCCAAAGCAATATTAAGTAATAAAGGACTCAGAGGGCAACCCTGTGTAGTGCCTTGAAAAAACCTGAACAAGGGGGATCTCTGATTATTAATAAGTATTGAAGCCATAGGTGTGTGGTAACTCAATTTGATCACTGATATGAAATTTGAACTAAAATTAAATCTCTCAAGCGTGTTAAATAAATATTCCCATTTGACTCTAGCAAACGCCTTCTCGACATCTAACAAAATAACACATCCTGGAATTACATTAACCTCCTAATATTAAAATGCAAATAATGATTCTTAATGAATCCTGTCTGGTCATCAGAAATAATTTATAGAAGTACCTTTTCCAGTCTAGAAGCCAATATTTTGGAAAAAATTTTAGAATCCACATTCAATAAAGAAATAGGTCTATAAGATGAACATTCAGTGGGATCTTTATCCTTTTTAAGAATTAAAGAAATAGTTGCTTCATAAAAGGATTGTGGTAATTTACCCACTGATAGGACGTCTTTAAAAATTTTACATAACCAAGGAGAAAGAAGGTCAGAAAAGGATTTAAAAAATTCAACTATATACCCATCAGGACCAGGTATTTTACCCAAATTCATTGAAGAAATTACTTACTTTATTTCTTCCTCCGAAATGGGTGCATCTAATATTAAACGTTCATTGAGTGATAATTTCGGAGTCTTCAAATTCCTTAAAAATTCATGCATTGATGTAGAATCCTCAGGAGATTCTGATTGATATCAAGAAGTATAAAATTCTTGAAAAGATTTGTTAATTTGATCATGGTCTACCGTGTAGTTACCATCTCATTTATGAACTTTAATAATCTGATGTTTAGTTGAAACAGCTTTCAGTTGGTTGGCCAACAATTTACCAGATTTATCATCATGTATATAAAACTGACTTTTGGTTTTGAGTATTTGATTTTCAGCTGGAGATGTTAATAATAAGCTGTGTTGTAATTTAAGTTCTGTTCTCATTTTATAGAGCTCCAAACTAGGTGCCTCAGAGTATTTTTTATCGATTTCTTTAATCTTATCAGCCAATATATGTAATTCATTATTAGTTCATTTTTTCAGTCCAGCAGAGTATGAAATAATTTGACCTCAGATATAAGCTTTAAAGGTATCCCATAATATCCCACTGGAAATTTCTTCAGTAAAATTGGTTGAGAAGAAAAAGGAAATCTTTTCTTTAATAAAATGGATAAAGTCTAAATCTTGCAATAAAGAAGGATTGAGTCACCATTGTCTAGCACCGGAGGGTACGTCCACTAATTTAATTGATACTTTCAATGGCGCATGATCAGAAATGGCAATTGCATCGTACTTACAGTCAGTAACAAATGGAACCAATCGTGCGTCAAGAAAAAAGTAATCAATCCTACAGTAATTATGATAGACATGAGAAATGAATGAAAACCCTATCATATGGGTGTAGAAATCTCCAAACTTCTAAAATTCCGGAATCAACTAAAAAGGAGTTGATAAAAACAGCAGATTTGTTAGGAAGTGCAAGATTCGACACAGATCTATCTATCGAAGGGTTTAGACAATTAAAGTATCCACTCATAATCAATGAATATTCATTTAAATTAGGAAAAGATGTAAATAAATGTTTAAAAAACTCAGGGTGATCCACATTAAGTGCATAAACATTAACCATAACAACTTTTTTGTTATGAAGTAAGCCAGTAATTAATAAATCTACCATTCAGGTCTGAAATTGTCTCATGGTGAACAAATGAAATTGAGGAGTCTATAAAAATAGAGACTCCTTTCACCTTTGCTTGTGAGTTAGAATGAAACTGTTGACCCCTCCAAAATCTAAAAGAGCGCTGATTATCCTCTTTCCTAATATGAGTCTCCTGCAAAAAAATAATCTGAGCATTCAGTCTATGAAAAACTTAAAGATCTTCTTACGTTTAATTGGATTATTCAAGCTGTTTGTATTCCATATAACAAAATTAATCATCTTATCCATTTAGACTAAAAAAAAACATATGGTATGTAAAGGGTTAACCTTGTTGCTAAGGAGATTCGTTAACAGGAAGGGGAAAAAAAGTTCAAAGGGGAGCCTGATATGACGACATTTCAGACATACTTGTAGTTTATCAGTCCACAAGAAAAAAACAACTAACCTAAAAACAGCCCCACCCCCCCCACCCAACAAAGCCCGAAAACTGGTCAATAGGCAGCCAGAATGCTACCCACTATTGTTTAACCTCAACCTTTTGGTGGCAGGTCTCCAAGTTGAAAAGAATGCGAGGCACCATCAATAATCTAAACAAAAAAAAATTAGCCAAAACAATTTTTCAAATTGTAAACAGACTTGCAAAAAATACAGTCTTATTTTAATTCCAAAGAGAAAAAGGCAATCAGTCACTCAGTTAAATTCTTAATTATTACCCAAACAGAAGATTAAAAATGTTAAAGTAAAATAATAAAGAGAAAAAAAATTAAATTAAAACATGGTAAGTATCCATGTTCCAGAACCAAACATGAAAAAGTTAACAAAGGGCAGGAAAATATCTCTGGGCATAAAAAGCATTTCAACCTGTAAGTTAATCATTGCCTAGTAGACCAATTAAGTATAAAGTCAAAGAAAAGCACATTTCTTGACCATCTGGAGACAAAAAGTTACCCTTGGAGGAAATCTTCGGCTTCTTTAATGGAATTAAACCACCGGCATGATTTGTCGGGAAGTGAGATTCTCAGGTGGGCTGGGAACAATATTGCAGGTTGATAATTCTTTTGATAAAGCTGCAACATAATCGGTTTGTCAAGCAGTCTCTCTTTCATAACTTCTGGGGTGTAATCTTCAACCAGATGAAACTTCCATTCTTTGTATTGAATCATTCCTCAACGACGAGCAATTCGAATCAAATGCTCTTTGATACTGACATAATGAAATCTCAATATTACTGGCCGTGGTTTTGCTCTGCCTGAGGTTTTGGTTTTAACGCTCGGTGGGCACGATCAAGTATAGGGTTTGCAGAAAAAACTTCAGGGCCAAACACATCCTTCAGAAGTTTAGAAAAGAATTCAATGGGATTACCAGATTCAGCGTTCTCAGAGAGGCCGATAATCCTCACATTATTTCTCTGACTGCAGCTTTCTAAATCAATAATCCTCTGTCTTTCCTGTTCCAGTCTTTGTTTGGTCACCATTAAATCTTTTTCCAGTAAATCTAGCCTGCGATCTCTCTCTTTGTCAGCTTGATCCAGTTCAGCAATTAATTGCTGTTGTTTAGCACTTTCTTGTATGAGTGTGGTCTGTCTGCCTTCCATATCTTTTAACAGCATTTCCAAAGTGGCAAATCTCTGGTCAAGCTTTTTATCCAGTTTAGAGATAGCTTCCAAAGTGAATTGAGGGTCTCCATCACCCTTGCTATCAGCTCCAGCCTTAGCTATGGTATTCATTCCGACACTTAGAAGTCACAATCAATCTTGTAAAAGTATTATAAAAGTCTTAGTAAAGGGTGGTGCATAAAGAGTTAAAAGGTAAGTGGAGCAAAGCCAAAATACGACCTACTCCAGGTAGCGCCACCAAAAGACTCAGCAACTGCATTTCCAGTTCATTTATCCTCATCATCAGTGTAAACTGACAGTTTTAGCCATTATACTTGAGGTTGTTTGTACAGACTTATCACTGGACATGATGAAAAAATGGATATTTTCTCTGTTGCCATCCCCAAGTTACTACGTGTGCCCGCAACAGTACCCAATGTCCTCAAAGAGAAAATACACACAGTATTCTTTAAAGGGAAATGCAATAATACGGCAGAAGAAAGATATAGTAATATAATAACACTACAGCACCTACCACAGATCTTCCTCTGGCTTGTTCTGCCCAAACAACCTTCCATGTTGTATTTGTATTGGATCCATTGCCTTCTTTAACATACCTATTGTCCTCAACGCAAGAAGTTTCAGGTGATACCATTTATAGGCCTGTCACTAATTTCCATGCATTTCACACTGTGCACATGTTGCTTACAACAGAAATGGCCAAAGGTGCAAAATGCAAAGTAATTCTAGTCCTTTTGTTCTCAAACCTTTAATCAACATTTTTATCAGAATTTCTAAGAATGTTGATAAAAAACTGAGGACAAGGCTTCAGGATTCACCCATTTTGAGTTGCTTGGGGAAATAAGTGTGCGAAAGAGTGAACTATTGAGTCCAAATAAACTGTAGATCAATAGTAATTTTAAATTTAGGATAAACATGGAAGGTGCTGGAAGCAAGAGTAGTTAGGGCTCTTTCTTATCATTTCTCATCGGCTGGATGATCTGTGGTAATTCCAGCATTGAAGAATATTTTACTTTTTTTTGTAAATCAGTGGTGTTAGATTAGAATTTAAATGCCAGGTATCTTGTGCAAAGCTCTGAACATGCTAGGAATCAGGAAATTTTTTAAAAAGGGAGAAAATACTGGTAAATACTTAGCCAGTCAAACAGCAAATGTGATGAGAGAAAGAAGAGTTAATGACCTTTTATTGGAATGTCAGTAATGCAAAGTATTAGCTGCACTTAGTGCTTCCAAATGGCAAGTTCTTGATATTTAGCATTATTGGTATTGGTATTGGTTTATTATTGTCACTTGTACCAAGGTACAGTGAACAACTTGTCTCGCATACTGTTCATACAGATCAATTCATTACGTAGTGCATTGAGGTAGTACAGAGTGCACTGAGGTAGTACAGGGTAAAAACAATAACAGAATACAGAGTAAAGTGTCACAGCTACAGGGAAGTGCATTGCAAGTAGACAATAAGGTGCAAGGTCAAACAAGGTAGATTATGAGGTCAAGAGTCCATCTCATCGTATAAGGGAACCGTTCAATAGTCTTATAACAGTGGGATAGAAGCTGTCCTTGAGCCTGGTGGTATGTGCCCTCCAGCTCCTGTACCTTCTGCCTGATAAGAGAGGAGAGAAGAGAGAATGACCTGGGTAGGTGGAGTCTTTGATTATGCTGGCTGTTTCACCAAGGCAGCGAGAGGTATAGACAGAGTCCATGGAGAGGAGGCTGGTTTCTGTGATGTGCTGAGCTGTGTCCACAACTCTCTGCAGTTTCTTGCAGTCCTGAGCAGAGCATTTGCCATACCAAGCCGTGATACATCCAGATAGGATGCTTCCTATGGTGCGTCAATAAAAGCTGGTGAGTGTCAAAGAGGACATGACAATTTCTTTAACCTCCTGAGGAACAGGTGCGGGTTGGACCAGGACAGGCTATTGGTGATGTTCACTACTAGTAACTTGAAACTCTCAACCTGCTCGACCTTAGCACCGCTGAGGTAGACAGGTGCATGTACACCACTCCCTTTCCTGAAGTCAATGACTAGCTCTTTTGTTTTGCTGACATTGAGGGGAAGGTTGTTGTCAAGACACCATGTCACTAAGCTCTCTATCTCCTTCCTGTACTCCGACTCATCATTATTTGAGATACTGCCTACTACGGTGGTATCATCTGCAAACTTGTTGATGGAGTTAGAGCAGAATCTAGCCACGCAGTCATGAGCATATAGAGAGTAGAGTAGAGGGCTGAGGACGCAGCCTTGTGGGGCACCAGTGTTGAGAATAATCATGCTGGAGGTGTTGCTGCCTATCCTCACTGATTGCAGTATGTTGATCAGAAATTCAAGAATCCAGTTGCAAAGGGAGGTGTTGAGTCCCAGGTTTCGGAGTTTGGTGATGAGTTTGCTTGGGATTATAGCATTGAAGGCAGAGCTGTAGTCAATAAACAATAGTCTAACATAGGTGTCTTTACTGTCCAGATGCTCCAGAGATGAGTGTAGGGCCAGGGAGATGGCGTCTGCCGTAGACCTGTTTCGGTGGTAGGCAAATAAGCCATTTTGTCTGATTAGATGAAAAGTCAGGCAGGATAGTTAGGTATTTAAATGGTAGCTATTAGTATTACTGGATAAGCAGCAGAATCTGAGGGTACAGAGACTAAGCTGAAACAAAAGGAAAAGCTGCTGGTATCACTCACTAAGTCAGGTGATATCTGTAAAGAAAGAAGTGTTGACACTTTGGACATACCCTTCATCAGAACTGAGTTATGCAAAATGTACAGGTTTTAAGAATTAACAGACTGAGAGAAAGGAGTGGGAACACACATACGCAAAAGGAGAAACAGAGTGAGCTATAGTGTGATTAGGTGGAGAGCAGGAGATGGCTAACTGACAAGCAATAATCATGCAAGAAAAATAGAGCCATGATGAGCAAATAAGCTACTTTTAAACATTACATCCGCAACTTTGCTGAACAGAAAATATCGGTTCCTCAGAATTTTGTGGTTGTTATGTTAGGATTATCTTTTGCTGTGGAACTAACTCATTAGAGTTACCACAGAAATTCACCATGAGATGACGTGGATTCCTCGCAGTAAAGTGCATGAATGAGTTAGCTGTGTTCCTTGCTTTCCCAGGATCTTCTCAAGACATCAATGACACAGGCAATTAGCTGGAGTAGCAGCAACAAACAATCTGCTGGAAGAACTCAGTGGGTCGAGCAGTATCTGTGGGGGGAAATGAACTGCTGACATTACAAGTCCTGATGCAGTGTTTCAACCTGAAATGTCAACAATTCCCTTCCTCCCACAGATGCTGCTTGACCTGCTGAGTTCTTTCAGCAGATTGTTTGTTGCTCCAGATTCCAGTGTCTGCAGTCTCTCGTGTCTCCACTGGAGTAGCAGCATTTGTTCATCTTATTTATCTGTCTTTGGGGTGCAGTCTCAGGGTCTTGGACAAATCAAGATGGGTATTCTCATAATTCTCATATTTGCTGACAAACCAGAATGTTGCAGAAGGTCCAACTCAGAGTATAAATAATTACATCTACGAAAACATGTACATTTGTTTCTTAGTTGCTCCAGCTTCTTATAGAGTCATAGAGTCATGGAGTTATATAGCACAGAAACAGGCCCTTCAGCCCAACTGCTCCATGCTGACCAAGATGCCCCATCCAAGCTAGTCCATTTGCCACTGTTTGACCCATAACCTTCTAAACTTTTCTAATCTATGTACTTGTCCAACTGTCTTTTAAAAGTTGTTATTGTACCTGCCTCAACCAGTTCCTCTGGCAGCTCATTCCATATAGCTTTCACACTGTGTGAAAAAGTTGCCTCTCAGGCTCCTATTAAATCTTCCTTCCCCCTCTCACCTTAAATCTATGCCCTCTAGTTCTTGATTCCCCAACGCTGGGAAAAAGACTAACTATATTCACCTTATCTATGTCCGTCATGATTTTATACCCCACTATAAGATCACTTCTCAGTCTCTTAGCTCCAGGGAATAAAGTCTTAGCCAGTCCAACCTCTCCCTATAACTCAGTCCCTCAAGTCCTGGCAACATCCTTGTAAGTCTTTTCTGCACTTTTTCTAGTTTAATAACATCTTTCCTACAGCAGGGCGACCAAAACTGGACACAATATCTAAGTGCAGCCTCACAAGCCTCCTATACAACCACACCATGACCTCCCAACTTTTATACTCGGTGCCCTGACTTATGAAGGTCAGCCTGCTAAAAGCCTTCTTCACCACCCTGTCTACCTGTGACTGCACTTCCATGGAACTATGTATTTGTACTCCCCAGGGAGTACAAGTAATGTCCCCTGGGCCCTGCCATTCACTGTGAAAGTCCTACTTGAATTTGACTTTCCAAAGTGCAGTACCTCACAATTATCTGAATTAAACTCCATTCGTTATTTCTTGGCCCACTTACTCTGCTTATCAAGATCCCCCTGTAAGTTTTGATAACCTTCTTTATTGTCCAACTATACCACCTATTTTAGTGTCATCTGCAAACTTACTAACCATGCCTTGTACGTTCTTATCCAAATTGCTGATATAGATGACAAACAACAATGGGTCCAGTACCCACCCCTGAGGCACACCACTAGTCACGGACTTCCAGTCCGAGAAACAAACCCACCATCACCTCCTGCTTTCTATCATCAAGTCAAGTGTGCATCTAAATAGCCAGCTCTCCCTGGATTCCATGCAATCTAACCTTCCAGAGCAGTTTATGATGTGGAACCTTAACAAAGACCTTACTGAAGTCCAAATAAACCATGTCTACAGCCCTGCCCTCATCAATGTTCTTGGTCACATCATCAAAAAACTCAATCAAGTTCGTAAGACATGATCTCCCGTGCACAAAGCCATGCTGACTACCCCAATCAACCCCTGTCTTTCCAGATGTACATATATTTTATCCCTCAGAATCCTCTCTGGTAACTTAACTACAACAGACGTTAAACTTACTGGTCCATAGTTCCCAGGTTTTCCTTTGTCGCCCTTCTTAAGTAAAGACACAACATTTACTGACCTCCAGTCTACTGGCACCTCACCCATGGCTAATGATGATACAAATATCTCAGTCAGAGCTCCCGCAATTTCTTCTCTAGCCTCCCACTGTGTTCTTGGATATACCTGGTCAGGCTCTGGAGATTTGTCTACCTTCATACCTTTTAAGATGTCCAGCACCTCCTTTACTGCAATGCGGACTCTACCAAGACTTCCCCATTTACTTTTCCTAGTTCTAAAGTCTTCATGTTTTTGTCCATGAAAAAAACAGAGGCAAAATATTCATTGAGGACCTTGCCCACCTCCTGCGGCTTCACTCAACGGTGTCCCCTTTGGTCCTTCAGGGGCTCTATTCTCTCTCTAGTTACTCTTTTTCTCTTAATGTACTTATAAAATCTCTTTGGATTTTCCTTAATCTTCTCTGCCAAAGTTATCTCATGCCACCGTTTTGCCCTCCTGAATCCCCTATACTCCAGGGATTTGATTGATCCCAGCTGCCTGTACCTGACCCATGCCACTTTCTTTTTCCTGGCCAGGGCCTCAATATCCCTCATCATCTAGCCTTGCCCTTCACTCTAACACGATCATGCAGACCTTGAGCTCTTACTTCCTCACCTTTAAAAGCCTCCCACTTGCCTGTGGTCCCCTTGCCCACAACCTACTCCAATCAACCTTTGCAACTTCCCATCTCATACCATCAAAGTTCACCTTGTCCCAATTTAGAACTTCAACATATGGACCAGTTCTGTCCTTCTCCATAACTAATTTAAAACTAATAGAATAATGGTCACTAGTCCCAAATTGCCACCTCAGTCATCTGCACGCACCCCTCCCCCCCACCATTACCCAAGAATAGATCGAGCATTGCCCTGTCCCTAGTAGGGCCCTCTATATATTGCCAAAGGAAACTTTCCTAAACGCACTTAACAAATTCCACCCCATCTAAGCCCTTAAGAGTTGGCAATCCCAGTCTATGTTAAGAAGGTTAAAATCCTCTCCTGTGACAACCCTATTATTCTTGCAACTCTCCACAACTCCCTGCATATTTGTTCCTCTAGTTCCTCTACTTGGAGGCCCATAGTACAACCCCAACAATGTGATCATCCCCTTCTTATTTCTCAGCCCCACCCAAAACACCTCACTGCATGATCCTTCAATAATTTCATCTCTGACTAGTGCTGTGACACTCCCCTTAATCAAAAATACAATTCCCCCTCCTCTCTTTCATCCATCTCTATTCTGCCTAAAGTGCCTATACCCCGGGAACATTAAGCTGCCAGTCCTGACCCTCCCTTCTACTGAGTTGCAAGTATCACATGGTCTATTTGCATGGAGTGGCAGCATGTTGCCAAACCAAGAAGGAAAAGATCAGTGCTATAGGAACATAGTTATCACAGAGTCATGGACAAATACAACACAGAAACAGGACCTTTGGCCCACCAATTCCGAACTGACCATCAGTCACGAATTTACATTAATCCTACATTAATCCCTTTTATTCCCCCTCCCCAACATTATCGTCAACACCACACTCCCCCCACCGCCCCGACAACTCAATCCAGATTCTATCACTCACCTGCACACCTGGAACAATTTACAACCACAGGTCTTTGAAATGTGACAGGAAACTGGGGCACTTACTGGAAACTTGCGCCATCACAGGGAGAATGTGCAAACTCCAAACAGAATTACTTCTTGCCTCAGTTGTAAATGATGAATCATTTTCCCGAGACGACAGGTAGTTAGTGTGCAATCTATAAAATTTAACATGAGTTTATCATCTTAAATTAATGAGAATGATTAGCTGTTTTTAATATCATTTTCATAAAATGGATCTCCTTTACCATCCTACATTATAACAGCTACAACATTTCAGAAGAAGCTCAGTAGCTATCAAGTACATTTCAATATCCCACATGTTTTTTTGTTATCTGGGTATCCCTAATTGTCCTTACAAAAGTTGTGGCGAGCCACCTTCTTGAACTGCAGCTTTGCAGTATTGGTATAACTGAGTGCCTTGCTACATCGTTTGTGGGTGCAGTCAAAAGTGAGTCTGGAGTCTTATGTGGACCAGGCAGGGTAAGGATAGCAGATTTCCTCCACTGAAGGATGTTTGTAAATAAAATGAGTTTTTGCAACAATTTGGTTGTTTCATCATTACGAACGCAAAGTTTTTTTTACATTTCAGCTACAAATAAAATTTAAATTCCATAGCTGCTGTGATGAGATTTGAATTTACATCTCTGGATTGTTAACTTAAACCTATAGGTTACCTATCCGTTAACAATTGCTGCACCAGCTCCATACTCTATTTCATGAAAAATATTAAACATAAGGAGATAAGAAATGGAGGAACAGCAAGCAATACAGCCTCTCAGTCTTATTCTTTGTTTCAACACTTCCTTGCGTTATCACCACATCCCTTAAATTACCCAATCAAATGCCAAGAATTGTTTTCATCTCAAGGAGATCACATCTCAGTGTAGTATTTGCATCTAGACCATATGAGGTCTTCTTGTAGAACAGCCCTCTAATCACGGAACAGATCTAGCAAATCTTCTTTGCACCCACTCTAAACTAAGTAGATCCCTCCTTGGGTAAACAAAACAAAATTACATGTGTGGCCTCCTTTAATCTATTTGTAATTGCCACAAGGTTTTATTTATTCTTGTACTCAAACCTCCTTACATTTAAGGCCAATATAACATTTGTCTTTATATTGCTTGCTGCTAAGTGGAAAAGCCAAATAAGGAGCAAGAGCACAAACAATTTACAGATTCAAGCAGTACAGCAAGAGACAAAACACAGAAAACATTCCTAATTGGTAACTCATAATCTTTCCAAGAAGATCTTTGGTAACTATTTCAACATAGCTGGCTCATTCAGATTGAACAGGTGAAAACAGATGTCAATTAGACATTACTCATTCTGTTGCTACCTATTGATCAGTACCATTCAGCCCCAGGGTCTAGGATCCAGCACGTGATCCTGGTGTCTCTTGCAACAACAGGGCAATTACAGGTAACAGCTCCACCACCCAATACCTTCAAGGGCCTGCCTAGAACCTACAAAGACAACTGGAGATTCGGTTGATCCTTCTCAGGATGTGGGTATCATGAAAGGAAAGTGACCACGTGAGGCCTTTCAGATATCCAATTGCATTGTACACAACGTTCATCTAGCAATTATGGAGAGTCCTGGTCAGACATTCTTTGAATTGCACACATTGATGCCAAGGTCTGAGGAAACATGGTGATGATGGGATGAGATACTGTGCACATTATTTATTACTCAATATTTTGTCAGCTTTTCTTACAGTTTAGGAGCTAGTGTGCTAAATTGTGATAAATGGTAAATAGTGTTTGGATACTATCTTTATATTTTTACTTTCATTTTTGAGTTCTTGCTGACCAGAATTTATTGCCCATCCATAACTGCCATTGGAAGAGTTGTGATGAAGCAGCTTCTTGAACTGCTGCTGTCCCTTCTGGTGAATGTACTCTCAGTGTGCTGTTGGAAAGGGAGTTCCAAGATTCAAACTCGGTGACAATGAAGAACCTGTGGTGTATCTCCGAGTCAGGAGGGTACTGTATGTGATTGGAGGGGAATTTGCAGGTGGTGTGCGTTCCTTCTTGTCCTTTTGATAGTAGGGATAACAGGTTTGGGAGACGTTGTAGCCTGGGGAGTGTAACACCCTGCTGCCGCTGTTCCATAGTGGCGGAGGGAATGAATGTCTAGGGTGTTGCTAGTTCCCACCCTCAACAACAATGATAGGTTAGGCACAGAGAGAATTTGTATTAACTAACAATTACCTTTATTAATTCAGTTAAAAACGGACAAGCAATTCATACAGTTTGGTTAACAGCAATCATGCAATTCACACAACATTAAATGTCTATGTGCACACCCACTAGGTTTCCCTGACAATCCCTGAACAGTCAAAGAACAGAAAGGCTAATACCTGGGAAAAGGATTTCACGCCGGCCAGACATCCCCCTTGATCCTGACATAACCTGCACATTTCTGACATGGGATCATCCATTTACATGATGGTTGGTCTCCAGAGTTTTCGTTGCTTCTGCACCCAAAATCCTCCATTCTTACCATCAGTTCAAACTGTTGTATTTTGATTTCATTGTCTCTGTCTTATCTGGCTAACCTGTGTCAGCTTTGTATTGGATCTGGTCCCAGGCTACAGGCAGCATTACCCCACTGCTCTTCCAGCAAATAATGAAAGCAAGCATTCCATAAGCCTTCTTTACCACCCTATCTACCTGTGTAGCCACTTTCAGTGAGCCATGGATTTGTACCCGAAGGTCTCTCTGCTCTTCAACACTGTTAAGGTCTTGCCCTTCAGAATGTATTGCCTCTTGACATTAGTCCTACCAAGGTGCAACATCTCACATTTAATCAGGTTAAACTTCATCTGCCATTTCTCTGCCCACATCTACAACTGATCTATATCACGCTGTATCTGTCACCAGTCTTCTACACTATTCACAACTCCACCAATCTTGGTATGGTCTGCAAACTTACTAACCAATTCTCCCCTGACCCCATGCATCCAAACCTTCTTGATTAACCGATGATGTGGGACCTTGTCAAATGCTTTACTGAAGTCCATATAGATGACATCCACAGCTCTACGTTCATCAATCTCTCTCGTCACCTTGTCAAAAAACTTAACCAGGTTAGTAAGACATGACTTGCCCCGCACAAAGCCATGCTGGCTTTCCCTAATCAAGCCATTGGATTCCAGATGCTCATATATCCTATCTCAAAGAATTTTCTCCAGCAATTTCCCTCCATCTGACGTGAGAGTCACCGGTCTATGGTTCCCTGGGTTTTCCCTTGTTCCTTTCTTAAATAGAGGAACAACATTAGCCACTCACCAGTCCTCCAGAACCTCACCCATGGTCAAAAAAGACGCAAAGGTACTGGTCAAGGCCCCAGCAATTTCCTCTCTCGCCTCCCTCAGTAACCTGAGGTATATCCCATCGGGCCCCGGGGTCTTATCCACCTTAGTACTGTTTAGGAGACCTAACACTACCTCTTCCTTGACCTCTAAATGCCCTAACATGTTTCTGCCCTCAGTTCCAATTTCTGCAGCCTGCATGTCCCTTTCCTGGGTAAATACTGAAGAGAAATATTCATTCAGAACCTCACCCACATTTTCTGCATCCAAACATAGATTCCCTTCTTTATCTTTAAATGGTCCTACCCTTTCCCTCATTATCCTCTTATTTCTGACATAGGTATAGAATGCCTTTGGATTCTCCTTAATCCTACATGCTATAGACTTTTCATGGCCCCTCCTGGCTTTCCTAATTCCTTTCTTGAGTACATTTCTAGCTTCTTTATAGTCCTCATGTGCTCTATCTGACCCTAACTTCCTAAGCTCTACATACTTGACCTTTTTCTTCTTGACCAAGTTCATCACTTCTCTGGACATCCAAGGTTCCCTTATTTTCCCATTCATGTCCTCCCTTCTAATCGGGACATACTTATCCTGTACCCTATGTATTTGATCCTTAAACACTTTCCACATGTTTGATGTGGACTTGCCAGCAAAAAAGGTGTTCCCAGTTTATTCTACCTAGTTCCTGCCGTATGCTTTCATAATTAGCCCTGCTCCAATTTAAAACTCTCCCGCTAGTCCCATACCTATGCTTATCTACAGCTCTCCTGTGAGTTAATGAGCTGTGGTCACTGCTCCCCAGTTGCTCACCCACTGATAGGTGAGTCACCTGGCCAGGCTCATTACCCAACACCAGGTCCAGAATAGCCTCTCCCCTTGTTGGACTGTCAACATATTGATTTAAGAACAATACAGCTAACAAATTCTGCCCCATCAAACCCCCTTGCACTAAAAAGGTCTATATTCAGGAAGTTGAAGTCTCCCATGATCACAATCCTGTAATTTTTACACATTTCCCTAATCTGTTTGCATATCCATTCCTCAATGTCCCGGTGGCTATTGAGAGGTCTCTAGTACACCCCCAAGAGAGTAATAGCACCCTTCCCTTTCCTGAGTTCTACCCACATAGACTCTGTCTGAGCCCTCCATAATGTTTCCCTGGAGTGCAACTAATATATTATCTCTAATTACCATTGCAACTCCTCCCCCTCTTCCCCCCACTCTCTATTCTTCTTAAAACTTCAAAACCCCAGTACATCGTTCACCCATTCCTGTCCTTCCCTCAACCAAGTCTCTGTAATGGCCACAACATCATAGTTCCATGTACTGATCTATGCTTTAAGTTCATCACTCTTGCCCATAATACTCCTAGCATTAAAGTACAAACACTTCAAACCATTCGTCTCATCACATCTGTTATTAGGAATCTGCCTAATACCACATTCCCTGACATCAGCCCTCCTGCCCGTTCCCTCATTTACTGACCTGTTGTTCTGTTTCCCATCCCCCTGCGAAGCTAGTTTAAACCTTCCCCAGTAGCTTTACCAAACCTCCTTGCCAGGATATTGGTTCCCCTCCAGTTCAGATCCAACTCGTCCCTCTTGTACATTGTCACCCCTTCCCCAGAAAAGGTTCCAATGACCCAAGAACTTGAAACCCTGCCCCCTGCACCATCTCCCCAGCCACTCATTTGTCTGTGCTATCATCCTGTTCTTTCCTTCACTAGCCCGTGGCACTGGTAGTAATCCAGAGATTACTACCTTGGAGGTCCTGCTCTTCAGCCTCCTTCCTAAGTCCCCATACTCATTGAGCAGGACATCTACCCCTCTCCTGCCTATGTCATTGGTACCAATATGCACCACAACCTCTGGCTGCTCACCCTCCCCCTTAAGAATATTCTGTAACCTCTCGGAGACATCCAGGACCCTCGCTCCCGGGAGGCAACACACCATCCTGGCATCTCTGTTGCAGTCACAAAATCTCCTGTCTGTCCCTCTAACTATCAAGTCCCCTATGACTATCGCGCTGCCTGACTTCACCCTTCCCTTCTGAGCCTCAGAACTGACCACAGTGCTACTGGCCTGGCTGCTGCTGCCTTGCCCAGATAGGTCATCCCCCTCAGCAGTATCCAAAGGGGTATACTTGTTGCTGAGAGGAACGGCCACAGGGGAACCCTGCACTGACTTTTTCTTCCCTCTACCTCTCTCAGTGCTCACCCATCCACTACCTGAATCCTGCCCTCTGGGTGTAACCACCTGCTCAAAAGTCCTGTCTATGATTTGCTCAGCATCCCAGATGATCCTCAGTTCATCCAACTCCAGCTCCAGCTCCAGCTCCTTAATCCGGTCTTTCAGGAGCTGAAGTTGGCTGCACTTCCCACAGGTGTAGTCATCAGGGAGACCATCAAGTTCCATGAATTCCCACATCCCACAGGAGGAGCATTCCATTGTCATATCTGCCATGCTGCCTACACCATACTAAGGGAATTTAAGACCAAAATAGCAATAATCAAAGGACAAATTACGCTTACTACCTGTTCCTTTGCCTCGGCCTCTTCCCGTCAAAACCTCTTGAGTCAAAGCCTCTAATTTCCCACTCTGACTCTAGTCCACTCCAACAATTGCTGTTCCAACGATGGCCGTCCACTAGACCCTACCTCTCCTTTATGGTTAAAGAAACAATCAAGAAGAGAGAAAAAAGACTGACCGGGTTGGGTCTGCTCTCTTCCCACTGCTGCTGCTTCCTGTGCCTGAGCACTGGTGTCTGCTGGGGGGAAAAATCTCCAAGCAAAATTGGCAGATAAAAAAAACTCACCGGGTCAGGTGACTCTCCGCTCTCTTCCCGCTCCTGTGCACTGGCATCTGCTGGGGGTTTACATTTTGATTTTGGTCGAAACTGTATCACATGAAGACGTGACTCTTCACAAACTAATTGCTGAACACAAGCTTAAAAATTCCTTCCCTCATAACTCTCAAACCTTATAATGTATAATAAATTGCTGGCAGTGAGTAATCGAGGATTGCTGTTTTTATATCCTGCTCTTGCCTGAAATTGTAAAATTTCAGGCCAATTCCACTTTCAGTATCTACCATGTTCTCTGGCCCTTCTCTTCCTCAAATTCTCAGTCTCTATTTCCAGTGATAGGTGGTCTAGCAACATCTACTCAAAACCCACTGCTTCTCTTCACTAATTCTTTGACAACCCTTCACCTGCTTTCTATTAGGATTAGTCTTTTCTCCATTTCTCTGCCTCCATCACATCTGTTCAGTTGATTCCATCCTCCATACTGTGCCTTCTTTCTCCTCCAGCCAATAATTATCCTCCACTGTGGTTAACAAAGCCCTAGGCAGGGTTTTATCAATGTCAGGTCTGAAATTCTCCTTGACCTCATGTGTAGCTTCCAGGTTTGGGACATATCACTACTGAAGGTAATGTGTTTCTTCTGTGATAGAGTGAGCTCAAGGGTCCTAAAGCGTTCATTAATTCTGCAGGGGAAATACTGAGATGCCAGACTAGCTCATCCTTGATGACAAAGCTTACTCTGAAAGCAGAAAGCCTGAAACTTAAAGTACAGTTCATGTGTGGAAAGAGCACAGGAGGCCCAACAACTCCTTGACATCCATGACATGTGTGGGTTTTTCACCTACTGCCCAAAACACCCAAGGCTCCATTCCACCGAAAGTCAGGCATTAAAGTGACTTATCAAGCACAGAGAGGCAGTTACCACCTACTGAATGGAACACCTCAAAAACCTCCATAACTGTAGAGGTCTTCAAGCTCTTCCTTGACATGAGCACCTTTGACTTCTTTCCACAGCTATATATTTAGTCCAGCTTCACCACTACTCCTAAATGACAAGTTGGAAAGGACATATCCAAACTGTAAAACAAAAAGGTTTGGGAGCAGATAGTGTCTCCGGCGAAGTTCTAAAACCTTCAATCACGAATCCATGCCTTTTCAGAGAATATAGCAAGCAATCACAGTGATGTCACAATTCTGACCATCTTCAGGAAAGGAGACATGTCAGACTTTGCTAACTACTTGTCGTCTGCTACATGGAAAGTTATTACCAGGGTCCTCCTCAACCACCTCCTCATAATAGTTATAGATCTGCTCCCCAAATCATTGTATGAATTATGGCCATCTAGAGGCACATTGAATATGATCTTCACCATGTAACAACTCTAAGAGGAATACAGGGAGCAGAACCAATGGCATTTTTCAACCTCAGTAAAGCTTTGACTCCATCAACTGGGAGGGACTGTGGAACTGTCAAATTTTGCTGCCTATAGAAATTCATCTCCAAATTATGTTTACTTCATAAAAACATGCAGACAGTAATCCTAACCAACAGGTATACAACAGAGCCAACCTCAGTGAAGACTGGTGTCAAACAAGGCTGTGATATTGTCCCAACAATCTTTACAAACTTTTGCACTGCAGCACTGTACCTGACCTCCAACAAACCTCATGTGGGACTGGAGCCAATCTTCAGAAATGAAGGGAAACTATACAACCTACAGCAACTACACACCAGACCACACTTGTGAACTACATGCCATTATCAACTCGTTCATTGGAGAATAAAAGAGGGTGGGTCTTACACTCAACAATTGCAAGATACTTATCCTTTACAAACCTTCAACTGTTATACAAAACTGTCCTCTAAATAATAAAGATTCGTGATGAGTCTCTGGAAAACGTGGACCATTTCTCATATTTTGAGAATTACTTCTCGGCCAAAGATGGTATCAATGGTAAAATTCATCATCGTCTTCAATGTTCCAGCATAGTCTTTGGTCAATTGAGGAAAAGGGTATTGGAAGATCAATACTTCAGGCCTGGCACAAAACTTATGATCCCTGCCCTCTAAATATTTTTGAGATCTGAACTGTCTACAACAGGCATCCCAAGCTACTGAAAACATACCACCAATTAGATCTCTGGAAAATTATCCAAGTTCACTGGAAGAATATAAGAACCATTGTCAATGCTCTCTCCCAGGCCAACATCCCCTGCACTGAGGCTCTAATTACCCTTTGTCAGTTGCATTGGGAAGACCACATCATTTATATGCTTGAAATCAAACTGCCAGAAAGCCATTCTGTCCTAAACTACATCACTGGAAGTGAATACCAGGCTGACAGAGGAAATAGAACATAGAACATAGAACAGCAGAGCACAGAACAGGCCCTTCGGCTCACAGTGTTGTACCAACATAGCTATTCCCTCCTAGGTACAGAATGCCCATATCCCTTTATTTTCCTCTCATTCATGTGCCCTTCCAAGCCCCTCTTAAAAGCCCCCAATGTATTTGCCTCCACCAGCCTATCAGACAACACATTCCAGGCATCCACCACTCTCTCAGTAAAAAATGTACCCCTCGCATCTGTTCTGAACCTACCCCCCTCACCTTAAATGCATACCCTCTGGTATTGGATCACTCAATAATGGGAAAAAAAATATTGCTTGTCCACCCTATCTATGCTCCTCATAATTTTATACTCTTCCAACAAATTACCCCTCAACCTCTGCCGCTCCAGAGAAAAGAGCCCAAGTTTGTCCAGCCTCTCCTGATAGCACTGATTCCAGACAGAAATGATTTAAAGATTTGCTCAAAACCTCCTTGCAAAATGCAACATCCCCACTGACTCCTGAGAATCCAAGGGCAATGACTACTCCAAGTGAAGAAAAAATATTCAAGTCAAGTGGAGTTTATTGTCATGTGCTCAAGTACGGTGAGGTACAGGTACAATGAAAAACTTGCTTGCAGCAGCATCACAGGCACGTAGGTACACACAGAATATAAATTATACATAAATTATACATAAAATTATACATAACTATTCCCGAACTTGGTGGTTTTGGACTTTCAGGCTTCTATATCTGCTGCCCAACAGTAGCACTGAGAAGAGGGCAAGACCTGGATGGTGGGGATCCTTGATGATAGATGCTGCCTTCTTGCGGCAGTGCCTCCTGTAGGTGCTGTCAATCGGGGGGAGGGCTGTGCCTGTCATGGACCAGGTTGTGTCCACAACTCTCTACGGCCTCGTGTGTTCCTTTGCATTGCAATTTGCTGCACCAGGCCATGATGCAATCAGTCAGGGTACTTTCAATAGTGCATCTGTAGAAGTTTGTTTAAGTATTTGGTGACATTCTAAATCTCCTTAAGCTCCTAAGGAAGTAGAGGTGCTTGTGAACCTCAAGTCCTTGCTTCAGGAGCACATAAAAACCCTGCGCCACCTCACAAACTACCACCTGGCAGGCAGTTCCTGCCACACCCATGAAAGGGCCTGCAGCTCCCATATTGTTCTCATCACCCATCACTTCTCATCAGAACCCACAGAACCAAGCTGGAAGAAAATCTCCTTTACTCCATGAGACTGCCTCAGGAAAAGGAAACTTGCTTAAAACCTGTCTCTTATTCAGATGAGGCATTAAACTGAGACCCGTCTTCTCTCTCAGGTGGATTAAACATTTCATGGTACTATTTTAAGAGAGAGCATATGAGTTATCCTTTGTGTCCTGATAAATAATTAGCTTTCATTCAATATTTCTAAAATAGACGTTCTGATCATTTTCATTTACTGTGCACAAATTGGCAGCTGCAGTTCCCACAGTCACTACACTTCTGTTTTTATTCCAGTTCCTTCTGTCAACAACATTTTTAGCACTTTGTAGGTTTTTTTGTAATAATTATAGCAGTAGCAAATAAGCTTAGATAGAAAGTGGATGCAAGATTTAACAATTAACAATTAAAAGGCAAGTTTTAATCAGTTCAACAGCAGACAATGAGTCACAACTGTAATCAGTCCAGTGATTAACAAACACCATGGAGCTCAACTGATACAGAAGAGAACCCATCAGAGGAGAAAGAAGGAGAAAGAGAAAAAGGAGGGAAGAAAGCACAAGTGAAAAATGAAAATTGGAGGAGGGATTCAGTGAAGCCTCTCTCAATATACTGAAAAATTAGAAAATATAAAGTTTTGTTGAAGGTGGGGAGAGAAATGGGTAAAGATCTGATGGTGAAATGGACAATAGGACATCTTAACCCAATTGAAGAATAGCGGTAAACACTCTTTTACTCAAGAGACTGAGAAAACTACGAGATCTTATGCAAAGCATTTGGTGTAAATGTATGATTATAGCAAATTCAAAAGCCAGGAAGACAAGGAGGGGAAGAGGAAAAGAAAGAGATAGAGGTGGGGGGAGGGAGGAAGGAGGTTGCAACTGCACCACTGTGGAGGTGACAGACCTAAAGGTGTTTGTTTTAACATAAGGCCACCTTTCCAAGTGAGTGCACATCTGATCCATTCGCCATGAATATTTACACATTAATTACTATGGGTGTTTTTTGTAGCTTGTGCCATAGCAACACAATTTCCACTGCATAATGACTGCAAAATGACACTGCGTAATATTATCAGTCATTATGGATACTGTAAAGGCAAGAACAAATGCTGTAGTTGTACAAGTGGCTTTATTAATAATATTCTGTCATTAAAATGGAAATTATTTTAGATACCATTTATTACTGCCTGGAAGTAAAAAAAGAGCTTGTAATATGCTAATTTGGCAAATTATCTGTTAAATATAAACAAACAACATTCAAATAATACAATGCTCTACCTAATAATTTCTTTGAGCAACTGAAGAGAAGAAAATCATGCTGCTTTTCTGGCTATAGTTAAAAGTTGAAATGAATGGGATTTAGTTAGAAAAAGCAAGTGGTGGAAAATGGCATTCCTTTCTCCCAGTTTGGGAAATGGAAAGAGTTAGGTGGAGTAAACTAGATTCCATGTGAGGGTGATAATATACTTACTGATCAGGCAAAATCAAAATTTTTTGATGTCTTTATCCTCGAAGACCTTCCTCTGGAGATTAAACAGGGGAAACTCTCCTACACAGCAGTTTGATCTGTTGGAAGCAACAAGCTTGTAGAACAAAATAGTTTTACCTTACTCTTTCTACAGCTCAAAGACAATTGTTCTTCCTAATACATAAAAACACATTAGTCAAATGGAAACTGCAGATCAAGCATGTTTCCACTGATATGAACCACAGTACTGATTCAATGGTTGCGTACGCTGTAAATGCTCCTCTTCATTTACAGTATCCAATCAAAATGCTTGAATGACTGAAACCTAAGGCTCTTTATTCAAAGCTCCAAAATGATGGGCCGGATCTTCTGCAGGTGCTTCCATGTGGAAATGTTAGCATTTCTCTACTCAAGTGCAAGTAGAGGACTTCCTTCTGAGTACAGACTTGCTGGTTGCTCTTTGCTGGTGATTCCTCAACCAGGCTTTGACATTGTTCATGGCAGGTTGCAAATTTACAGCAATTATTTGGTGAATTCTGCACAGTGACAACACTCCATTCATTTGATCGGAAAGGAACAACTACAAGTGAACAAGGTAAGTATCAGGTAATTTATAATTTTTTTGAGTAAGTTAAATTGTTTTCATTGCTTACAAGTGTTTTTGTGGATGGTAGTTTTCATTTTCTTAAATACTTTTCAATGGTTTGAGTTTAATGGTTTGATTTTCAAAAAACATTCAGATTTTGACAAGTGGCTGAACTAACTGTGTGGCTTAGTTGACTATCAAAGTTTTTTTTAGTCATTTCAAGGGCATGGCTTTTTGTGGCCTTTCTTGGCCTTTCCCCCAACTCTCACTTCCATGTAATGACAATGAATTACGCATAGGCCTGTCACCACATGGAGGATCAGGGGTCAGACCAGCTTGGGAGCACATGTTGGCAACAGTGGATCTGCAAAAAGTAAGTTTGTACTTGCTCTACAGGCCCAAGGTAATGCCTTACTTTCCACTTCAATACTGAAATTTCTGTGGCCATGTGCCAGCAGCAGACTGTAGTTCTTATCTGAACAGTGTGAACCCAACAATCCATGTTTTACAAAGCTTTATAATATTGTCCTCTGAAGTTCCCCTACTGACTCCCACAATGCTATTTATTGCTTGGCAATGAATTGGAACTACAATAATTTCCATTTATCTGGCTCATTTAATGCAGAATTAAGCTCCAAAGTACTTCACAAGAGCATTAACAAACAAAATTTGATCAAGGAGATATTGAAGAAATATTGGGGCAGAGGAATAAAAGATTAATCAAAATGATAGCTATACAAATTCACCGACGACACCGCTGTTGTTGGCCAAATTACAGGTTGCGATGAGTCAGAGTACAGGAGTGAGGTAGAACATCTGGTTCACTGGTGCTGCAATAACAACCTCATGGTCAACGCCATCAAAACCTAAGAACTAATTATTGACTACAGAAAGGGGAAGGAAGAGACCATGTGCCAATTCTCATTAGTGAGTCAGAGGTGGTGAGAGTTAGCAGCTTCAAATTCCTGGGCTTTAACATCTCAGATGACCTGTTCTGGGCCCAGCACATAGATGCAATCATGAAGGAGGCACACCAGTGCCTCTACTTTCTTAGAAGCTTAAGGAGATTTGGTATGTCACCAAATATTTCAACAAACAGATGCACTGTTGAAAGTATCCTATCTGGTTGCATCTTGGTCTGATATAGCAATTCCAATGCACAGGAATGCAAGAGGCTGCAGAGAGTAGTGGACACACCTCGTCCATCTTGGGCACAGCCCTCCTCACTTTTGTAAACATCTACATGAGGTGCTGCCTCAAGAAGGTGGTATCTATCATCAAGGATCACCACCACCTAGATCATGCCCTCATATCTTTGCTACTGTCAGGCAGGAAGTATAGAAGCCTGAAGTCCCACACCACTAGGTTCAGGAACAGCTACCTTCCTACAACCATCAGATACTTGGACCGACCTGCACAACCCTAATCCTACCTCAGCAATGGAACACTACGGACCATCTCTTGCACTACCACTGATTTGCCTCTGATTATGTATTTTCTGCACTTATGTCTTGTTGCTTTGCAGTCTTTTTTTCTTCTATAATTTGTGTATAGTTTATGTTCTCTGTGTTCTCTGAATCTACGTGTCTGTGATGCTGCTGCAAGCAAGTTTTTCATTGTATCTGTACCTCATTGTACTCGTTCATACACCAATAAACTCAACTTGACTTAAAATAAGAGACAAAGAAATTCCACAGATGCTGGAATCTGGAGCAAAACACAAAAAGTGCTTGGAGGAACTCAGCAAGTCAGGCAGCACCTATGGAGGGAAATAAACAGTCGACACTTCGGGCTGAAACCTTTCATCAGGATTGGAAAGGAAGAGGGCAGAAGCCAGAACAAGAAGGTGGGGGGAAGGAAGAGCAACACATGCAGGCAGTGGACAGGTGAGAGGGGGAAGGTAGGTGGGTGGGAGAGGGGAAGGAAGATGTAATAAGCTGAGAGGTAATAGGTAGAAGAGGCATAGGGCTGAAGAACAAGGAATCTGGTAGGAGAGGGCAGTGGACCATGTGTATTGACTTGAAATAAGTTTTGCATGCTTAAGCATAAATTCAAGATGCTACCTGTGTACTTGCTTTTACCATGTGGAAGAGCTTAAAGTACCACCTCAGCCTCTTTATTGCACCCTACTGCATCTAGATGTACATTCACACAGAATGCAAGTAGCTTCAGCTAAAATTCTGAATTGGGGCATCAACTTTCAAAGGTGAGAGGTGATATTATTTATGTTGTTAAGGGCTGGACAGCTTCTACCTCACTGTGATAGACTATTGAACGGTTCCCTTATATAATGAGATGGACTATGACCTCACAATCTATCTTGTTGTGTCCTTGCACCTTATTGCACTGCACTTTCTCTGTAGCTGTGACACTTTACTCTGTACTGTTATTGCTTTTACCTGTATAACATCAATGGACTCTGTACTAACTCAATGTTACTGCACTGCGTAATGAATTGACCTGTATGATCAGTTTGTAAGACAAGCTTTTCACTGTACCTCGGTACAAGTGACAATAATAAACCAATACCAATACCAATACCAAGAAATAACCTTTTACAGTAAAAACGTTGAAGTTCAGAAGTGAAGGAAGGAGTATAGTAGTTCAAGAATGCAACTCACCATTGCCACCTTCTCAAGAGCAGTTAGACTTAGGCAGTAAATTCTGGCTTTGCCAGTGATACCCAGATCTCAAAAGATGAAAAAAAATAGAGAACAATCCTTGCACTACGACTCTTCTCAAGTACATCTGGATGATTCTTGCTCTCAGTTCTTGAACTCATACATTTATGGGACCCTGGGTTATTGGGGGCTGAAAACATTTGCTTTGTACTGAGAATTCTCCTCTAAATCCCTTGTGATTATGGGTTCCCCCAGTAGTCACTATTTTCGAAGAGGGAGTGATAAATGGAGAAGGAAATGACTTTTCTGAAGCAGATCCCAAAAATAAACAAATACGTTAATGAGCCACCCAAGTAAAATACTTATGAAATGGGAAAGAATATACCTCAGACCAAATTAAGGCACAAGAATGTACTGATAAAGTTCATTACCCTGAAACTGTTTTCCTCTCCAAAGAAACAGTATGCCTCGTTGGGTATTCCCAGCATTTTCTGCTATAACTTCAAATTTATATTATATGAAGGAGATATACACAGTTATAAATGAGGATCTTGGAAAGAGAACTGTCATAGTCAAGTGATAGATAGAGATGTGAAGCAAATTGATTTACCAATGATCTTGCACTGTGCAGTTACATTAATAGTGTCAAGCGGCTTTTCCTGATTCCTAAGAGTTCACCTTGCTTGGCAAAGTAAAAACGTGCATTTCTCTGCTTCTGCTCAAATGACTATAAAGAAGATTCGAATGGTATCCATAAATCCATTTTGCTGTTGGTTACACAGCAGTAAAGCTGAAATTGCTGGAATAGTTCATAATATGCCCACTGCTGGAAATGTTTATGATTCGCCTTCATCAACAAGTTAAGCAATAGAAAGCGGCATGAGTACATACTAAACAGGAACAAAGTTTGGAGCACTGAATTTACCTGTTTGTAAGGGCATGGCATGTAAGGCAGCAACTCCAGTGGGTAGTAGATATAATTTAGCAGTTTCAGTCAGAATGGCAGTACCGCAGTGTCATCAAGCTTGTTGTGGCAATGATCAAGTGCATAAGTGAGACACAAGACTGGTGCTGGAATCTGGAGCGAAAAACAAACTTCTGGAGGAACTTGAGACACAGGAGACTGTAGCTGTTGTAACCAGGAGCAAAAACCAGACTGCTGGAGGAACTCAATGGGTCAGGCAGCATCTATGGAGGCAGGGCAATGGTTGACATTTGGAGATCTTGCATCAGGACAGAGAGCGTAGAGGGGAGATAACCAGTATAAAGAGGTGAGAGGGAGGGGTGAGGCAGGGGTTGGCAGGTAATAGGTGGAACCTGGGGAGGAGGATGATGGGCAGATGGAGCCAGGTGGGGAAGGGGGGTGGAGTTGGGAGACAGCGGTTGGTGAGTGATATAGGCAGAGACAGACAAGGAGAGAAAACGAAAGGAGCAGGTGGACCCAGGTTGGGGAGAGGGGAGGGTGCAGCTAGAAATAAGATAAGAGTTCTTTATTAGTCACATGTACATTGAAACACACTGTGAAATGCACCTTCTGCGTACAATGTTCTGCGGGCAGCCCGCAAGTGTCACCACGCTTCCGACGCCAACATATCATGCCCACAAATTCCTAACCCGTATATCTTTGGAATGTGGGAGGAAACTGAAGCGCCTGGAGGAAACCCACTCAGACACGGGGAGAACGTACAAACTCCTTCCAGGCAGTGACCGAAAGACAGAGGCTGGAAGGTGAAAAGTGGAGATACAAGAGGCTGCAGGTGCTGGAATCTTATAAGAAAGGAAGGTGGTAAGTGGAACCAGTTAAGGGAGGGAGGGTGGGCAGCTGGAAGCAATTGGGGAAGATAATAGGAGACCCAGTAAGTAAAGTGTGCAGGTGATAGGCAAATGCAACCAGGTGATTCCATCTCCTATCATCCCTCCTTTATCAGGTTCCATTCATCACCTTCCTTATTAATCAGATTCCAGCATCCTCGGCCTCTTTTGCCTCCATACCACCATCCAGCCTCTGTCTGTGCCTTCACCCTCCTATCCCACCACCTGGCTCTATCTGCTCTTCATCCCCCTCCTCACCCGGATCCACCTATCTCCTGCCCCATACTGGCTCTCTGCCCTCTACACTTGAATAGCTGTGGATAATCCTACAACAGTAATAGCAAGATTTCAGGGAGGGACAATGGACTGTGGGCACATTTGACCTGAGCATATCTAGGTTATTCACAGCATTCTGTGTGCTGCAATTCTTTGACCTTGGTGTGAATATTAAGAATAGCTGTACAAATATAACTTATTTTATTTCTGCAGTCACTTTGTGCTCAGTGCCCATATATTTTGCCTATCAGTTTCTATTGATATCAACTTTTAAAGGATTGTTGCTACTAAGCTGTTTGTCAGAGATGAGATGAAGTAGCCATAAGGATTTTCCAAAGCTCTGTGTCAAAAATTTCTCAGAATTTAGCATGCATTTGAGACAGTTCAAAGATCAAACCAGTCAGCTAACACCAGCTGAGAAGCAGCTTTTCATCAGCACATGGTAGTGTGTAGTTGGAAGCAGCGTTAATGGGACATTTTGGGGAAACTCTGCTTCAATGGTGCAAAGTATCAGCAACAGAAAACAAACATTGATCTCAATGTTGCTATGTTTACTTTGTTCAGTGGAATTATTTGTTACTATCCAATGAACCAATCTTGAGAATTTTGAACATGGACCAAAGAACAAACTCCAGGCTATTTCACAAAAATGCTCTAATAGTCTCCATGGAATTCCAAAGAGGAAGAGTTTAGAAAATAAATTAGGACAACTCGAGACCTTACTTGAAGGAAGCCAAAAAGTTTGCACTGAGAAATTCTGTAAAATGGCTACTAAATGGTTGGCTTGTTTTCAACATCAACTCAATGTTGATGTCACTGCTTTGATGTTCTGTAAGATCTCAGCTCATAGACAGTACATAAAATCTCCATGTCCAGATGAAGTATATCCAAGAACACCATGGGAAGCCAGAGAAGAAATTTCAGGAGCCCTCGTTGAGATATTTGCCACATCACTATCCTCTGGCGAGGTGCCAGAATGATAGCAAATGTTATGCCTTTATTTAAGAACATCTGTAAGGGAAAACCTGGTAATCATAGACCCATTAGCCTAACATCTGTGGTAGGTACATTGCTGGAAAGCATTGTGAGGGATAAAGTATACTTACATTTGGAAAGGCAAGGGTTGATTAGGGGTAGCCAGCATGGCTTTGTGCGTGGGAGATCTTGTCTTACAAATTTGATTGAGTCTTTTCATGAAGTGACAAGGAAGGTTGACAAGAGTAGGGCGGTCAACGTAGTATATATGGATTTCAATAAGACTTTTGATAAGGTTCCACATGATAGGCCACTCTGGAAGGTTAGATTGCATGGAGTCCAAGGAGAGCTAGGTGATGGTGGAAGGTTGTTTCTCAGACTGAAGGTCTGTGACTAGTGGTGTGTCCCAGAGTTCAGTGCTGGGTCCATTGTTATTTGTCATCTATATTAACGAGTTGGATGAGAATATACAAAGAATAGTTTGTAACTTTGAAGATGATGCTAAAAGAGGTGGTGTTGTCGATAGTGAAAAAGAGTATCAAGAATTGCAGTGGGATCTTGATCAGCTGGGTGGGTGGGCTGAGGAATGGCAAATGGAATTTAATTCAGATAACTTGAAGTAGACTCAGTCAGCTCGATCACAGGTACAACCCTCCCACCATCGAGGACATCTTCAAGAGGCGGTGCCTCAAGAAGGCAGCATCCATCACTAAGGACCCTCACCATCCAGGACATGCCCCCTTCTCGTTATTACTATTGGGGCGGAGGTACAGGAGCCTGAAGACCCACACTCAATGACTCGGAAACTGCTTTTTCCCTCTGCCATCAGATGTCTGAACAGTTCATGCGTGAACCTATGATACTACCTTGTTATTCCTTTTTTGCATGATTTATTCATTTTTGTAATTTTAAGTAATGTTATGTCTTTGTACTGTACTGCTGCAGCAAAACAACAAATTTCACATCATCGAAGTCAGTGATAATAAATCTGATTCTAATTCTGTTACACTTTGGAAGGACAAATCAAGGCAGGATCTTTACATTGAACAGAAGTGCCCTGAGTACTGTTGTAGAACAGAGGAACCTTGGAGTACAGGTGCATAGTTCCCTTAAAGTGGAGTCACAGGTAGACAGGGCAGTGGAGAAGTCTTTTAGCATGCTGGCCTTCATCAGTCGGGGCAATGAATATAGAAATCGGGAGGTATTGTTGCAATTGTACAAGATGTTGGTGAGGTCACACTTGGAGTATTGTGTTCAGTTTTGGTCACCCTGTTATAGGAAGGATGTCATTAAACTGGAAAGAGTGCAGAAAAGATTTACAAGTATGTTGCCAGGGCTCGAGGGACTGAGTTATAAGGAGAGGTTAGACAGGCTGGGCCTTGGAACACAGGAGACTGAGGGGATAATCTTATAGAGGTATATAAAATCATGAGGGGCATAGATACGGTGAGCGATCTTTTTTCCAGGGTTGGGGAATCGAAAATTAGAGGACATAGTTTTTTTAAGGTTAGAGGTGAAAGGTTTAATAAGAACCTGAGGGGCAAGATTTTTACATAGCAGCTGGTAGATATATGGAACCAGCTGCCAGAGGAAATGGTTGACGCAGGTACATTAGATACATTTAAGAAGTATGTGGACAGGTATATTGATGGCAAGAGTTTATAAGGATATGGGCAAGTGCTGGGAATTGGATTAGCTTGAATATACATCTTGGTTGGCATGGACACATATGGGCCAAAGAGTCTGTTTCTGTGTTGTACAATTTTATCTCTCTATGACTCTAATTGCTGAACTCTGTCCTCCTAAGTTACCTAGTTTTCACTCAGGACCTGAAACACGCTTCCCTTAAAATACTCATACAGTTCAAATTCTGTCCAGATATGCAGAAGTCTCCAACCGAACTGAGGCATGCTTTGCACCATGTCAGTGTTCACTCAGAGTTATGAATGCCTTTGAATTGCTCCAGATGTGCCAATGACAAGCTGTAAAGGAGTAAAAAGCAAACTGCTGGAGGAACTCAGTGGGTTGAGCAGCATCTATGGGGGGTAAGGAATTATAAACATTTCAGGTCCAGGCCCTGCATCAGGGCCCTGCGAAGGAGCCCACAAAGGATTAAGTGTGGTTTCAGAAGTGACAAGTAAAAATGCAACAAAAATATTCAGCTCCTCATCTCCCATGACAACAATAACCTGGTTCAAGAAATTTACTTCAATTACCTCATGCACAATTTTTCAGAACTTGAAGATTGACTGAAATATTTAAAAGATAAATAATGCATTGGTAAATTGGTAACTTGGTAAATTGGTTTATTATTGTCACATGTACCAAGGTACAGTGAAAAACTTGTCTTGCATACCATGCATTGAGGTAGTACAAGGTAAAAACAATAACAGAATGCAGAATAAAGTGTTATCCAGAGAAAATACAGTGCAGGTAGACAGGAAGGTGCAAGGTCACAACACGGTAGATTGTGAGGTCAAGAGTCCATCTTATCGTACAAGGGAACCATTCAATAGTCTTATAACAGCGAGATGGAAGCTGTCCTTGACACTGGTGGTACATGCTTTCAGGCTTTTATATCTTCTGCTAGATGGGAGAGGGGAGAAAAGAGAATGTCTGGAGTGAGTGGGATCTTTGATCATGCTGGCTGCTTTACTGAGGGTCCAACTTACATTGGAAGGTAATTTTGTTTTGTTCAGTTACACTTCTGGGGAAACATAGCATGGGACTGACAAAGAGACACTGAGCATTTTGTTTACACAGGACCCCAGGAACTCTTAAATTGACCGTGAGGGGAAATGACAATCTGTATTGACAACAGCTGACCAAACATGGATATACATGTTCCAATGAGGTAGTAATGGTGAAAGTTTATGTGGGACATCTCAGGGCAATCCATTGACGATCTTGCCAAATACATTATAAGACAGGGATCTGATAACATAGATAATAGTTCCACTTTTTCCCATCTACCAGGCCAGATGTGGCATGGCTTATGAAAGCTGAGCACTTAAGTGACTGCAGCATTGAGTTTAATTGATTGGAAATGATTAATCAGCAAACCATTGCAGCAAATTTTCCCAGTGCCACTGGTTGCATTTTTTGATGTATTCAAGGCTGCCACGGTGCTAAAATCTCATGCACAAATGAGAATAATGTTTTGACTATGCCCAGTAATCTGACTGGTGTCCTGGAATGAATCTGAGAAGTTGATGGAAGTCCCACTTTATTCTAGCAGCCAAAGGAGCAGCTCTCGGTTATTAACTCTGAACTGCCAGATTTCAGCTTCCTTTTAATATTTTCACCCTCTAAACCTCGTCAAGTAATGACCTTCGCATGAAGGAATAATAAAAGGCTCAACTTTTATTTACTTTATTTTTCATGAGCTTTTGTATTTTAAACCTAAAAGTCTATGCAATCGTAGTTGACTCTAAAATGTGCTTGTCCCATCCCGTAGCCTTGAGACTTAACTAGGCATGTCTCCTGATGATGCTGAGCTTCTATGTCTTTGCTCCCTAGGTCTAGTACACTGTATTCCCTCACTCAACCACTTCCAACTCTGCAGAGTTTTCCCCACAGATATGCAGTTTTTCAGAGACTACTCTTCTTCTGGTAATGCAGGAATATACTGCAGAACTTTTTAAGAATTTCTGATTTTGTCAATGTTCCATCCAATTCCAGCCAACAGGTATGCAGTCGTCTAGCCCTGTGAACCTTTTCCATGCGTTGGGAACATTTTGGCATGAGGATAAATGACTATCAATTTAAATAAGACAGCATATTTAACAAATTTCCAGTACAAAGGAAAACCTGGCTAAGTGGCCCAAAGAGTAGATTAGCTTTCAAGAGCAGATGACAATCCTAACATGCTTAGTTATTTTTTAAACATACTAATTGAATTTCTTCTTTGTGCTTGATTGATAGAGAAAGCAATGCGGTCAGACATCTTTTGACGTCTTTTAACAGTAAAGGTCCTGAGATAGGGATTACTGCAATTGTCATCAAGTAAGTATTAAATTAATTGTAGGAATGGAAATGTTGGAGCTTTCTTGCATTGGATAGAGTACTTAATATGAATGTTGCCAGTCCATTCCTTTTCCCTTTCTAGTGAATATTGAAGTCAACAGTATTCTTACCTTCATCTTGGCTGATATAAACCAGTCCAGCATAAACCCTGCCTGAACCTTGGATTATCCTGGTCTGTATGATACTGTATTCTAGAGTTCCTATTAACTGCTATGAAATATTATAATAAGGGTTGTGTATACCTGGAGGAGAGACGTCATTCACCAACAACTTTCAAACAATAAAAATAATTGAGGGATTTGGAAAGAAACCACCATCAATTGCAAGCATTAATATGTTTTACCAGAAAAAAAATATTAGGAATGGTTGAGAAATTGGCATTTTGTGATGAGTTACATCATTAATCAGCTCCCTTGCCAAGTTATTGTGATGAATTAGTGTCAAGCTGAAATCATAGAATCACACAATCACAGAATGGTTACAGCAGGGAAGGAGGTAATTTGTTCCATTGAGTCTGTATTGGATCCCTGTAAGTGTTATTCAGCTGGTCCCACTACCTGGCTATCCGCGCCCCCGCACCCCCCACCCTCATCCCCATCACCCCCACCCCCAGCTGAGATTCTTCTTTCTTTTCAGATACCTATTCAGTTCCATTAATAATTCTCTTTGACTACTCCCCTGACAGCATGTTCCAGACAATAGCCTCTTGTTGGGTATTTTTTTTCTGTATGTTTCACTTTCATTCTATGTTCACCTCTCCACCAGCTGGAACTGTTTCTCTCTGTATATACACTCTATGAATTTAAGTGCACCTATCATGTTCCCTCACAACCTCCTCTGTTTAAAGGGGAAGAATCGAAGCTTATCCAGTCTATCCACATAACATGGTCCCTGATTCCTGGAATAATCTTTGTCTATCTGTCTGACACCATCTCTAAAGCCTTAACATCAGTGTAACACCAGGATAAACTCAATATTCTAGTTGCAAACAAACCAGGTTCTGAAGTGGGATAAAAAGCAAAAATGTCACTGGGTTATTTTGATTTCACTTTTTATCTTTGATTTACCAGTGACAATTTTCCTTTTGATCTGTAACCTATGTGGAAGTTTCACAACTTCAGGATACTTGCAATGGAAGAATTGTATATTTTGTTTACACATTTAAAAGCCATTGATTCTACCAGTTTTTCTGCTGACTATGTATATCTGCTCTATCATGGACTCATCTATCCTGCAAGGGTCCTATGGTAAGCATTCTCATTTGTTTTTCCCTGCCACCAATATAAATGAAGCAAGCTTCCAGATCATCTGTCCAACATTCATCATGGATCAGTTTCCTTCCTTATTATGACATTTTCATTAAATGGATCTGAGCTGGGAGTTATTTCCACAGACTCAGCATTTCAGGAACAATTGCTGTTCCAATCAGGATTTAATCATCTCCAGCAGTACGTTCCTTAATCAAAAACCATTTTTTTTCTTAACCATCCAGGGGTCTTCAAAGGTGCTAACTGGTGCAGCATTGGCTAAAAGTGTGTTCCAAATAAATTATACTAACCCCAAACTGTGCCATTGAAGACACTGCTCCTAACCCATGACCAAAGTCAGCTAACTTGCTTGCATCTATGTTAGTGGTTCCTCTGTCTTTTACAGATTAGATCATGTGAATATGTTACATCATTGTACTTTATAGCATAATACCATACATTTGTTTCCAGTTTCTCATGCCAACATTGTTTACAATTACTGTGGTATTTTTATAAATGCCTATTGCTAAGAATTAAATAACCTGTTCTCACAAATCCCAAACTATGTACACACCCCTTGCACCACCCCCACCGCCCCACACACACATGTGCCAGTGTGCACATATGCACGCACACATGCGCACACACACACACACGCACACACACACACACACTCACACACACACACACATGCATGCACACACACAAACCCACACTATGCTAAGGTTATTTTGGGTATGGGTCTAGGTAGATTCTCAAGTTGGTTATCCAGTGAATAGGTATGTCGATTGACACCACTACCTCTGCCTTGTTTAGTCACTCAGCATTAGTATTCTTCTTGACAACCAATAAAACATGCAGTGATGGCCATCTCCTCTCATCTAGGACTAGGTGGACTTTGTTTTCCAGTTTCCTTGATCCATGAAAGACAGTTACATTTTCATCTGTGAGTTGTGCAGCTGATGAGATTGTTTGTATTGAGGCAATCTTCATGATCCTGTCATGATGTACCTTTACCAGTTCTGTGCTGTAGTCTTATCCTTTCATGGGTGGGTGTGACATATTTCTGGTGTACTACAATAAAATCTACATCATAGCTCTTATGATTCTTTGGGTTTACCATTCTCAGGGATTATCTCGCAGCAGGTTTCAGTGTGGTCTTCTTGTACATCAAATGTTTGGTTTCCTCTGCATTGCCTTGAAACTGATGGCTTGTTTTTGGAAGTCATTTAATGATGCTCCAGAGTGAAGATGCTGCATCAGCTTCTTGACATAGGTTTAGCTGCCAGGTGTTTCTTCCTCAGAACTGACTTTGTTTAGCACAAGGTGCATTCTTTTCAATCAATACTCTAAGTCTGACCCCTTCTCCATCCCTGGATGGCTCACCTTCTCCACCCCATTGACTTTCAATATCCTCTTCACTTCGCACAGTTTGAAAACTGATTTTCTAGTCCTCACTTTCTATCCCACACATTAACTCGGTATTTTCTCCCTACAGGCACTGCCTCATCAGCTAGTGGTTTTCAGAATTGTCCTTCTGGTTTCAAGTCTCAACAGCAATGCCGACCTGCACTTCACAGCTCAAACATGTTCTGTTGTTTTCTCTGTCTCTAACTGCCCTCAGTAAATTATTAACCAAACAGCTCTGTAAATATTGGGATTACTGCCACTATTAGTGCCAATATAGATAGGATAGGTAGTAGGAAACATTTCTCCAAAGCAGAGGTATCAAAAAATGGAAGGCATAGGTTTAAGGTAAGGCTATCAGGTTTAGAAGGGATCTGAGAGAAAAAAAAATCACCTAGAGGGAAGTTGGAATCTAGAATGCACACTGCATGAGGATTTGGTGGAGATAAGTACTCTCACAACATTTAAGAAGTAGTTACACAGGTGATTGAATCACTGAGGCATAGAAGGCTACAGATGAAGTGCCGGTAAATGGTAAAAATATAGATGATGGTTGGAATAGACATGGTGGGCTGAAGGACCTGTTTCTGTGCTATATTACTCTGGTCAACTGGGGGTAGTAAAGAAAAAAAGAACTGATAGTGAAGACACCTTGTCACTCAGTTTAACATGCTTCGATGTCACTTCAGATCCTGATGTGATACACAATTTTGAGGGTAGCTCAGAAGCAAGGTCATCACAAGGTGAGTCACTGGGCACAAGTGGTCTGCAGCTAGGTCAGTGTGAAAGAAGAAAGCAGGTGCCAGCTCCCTGGAGGTATAAGACTGTTGCAAGCCATTTACACCCCATTTTAAAATTTTAAATACCAGGAGATTCATTGCATAATAAGAAGTCTTACCATCTTGTGGATAAGTTAACCAGGTGATGACACTTCAAATCTGGTGGGGTCTTGGCAGAAACGAAAAATGGCCAAAGCATTATGCAGACTGACTGTTTTGATGGCACTTGATCCTATGACTGTAAAGGATTCATGTGACCCTTTTACAGCTGTGCACTGAGCCTTGTCTCAAATAACATTTGCAGGAATGAAATGACAATGAGTTTCTTCACACTGGCATCAAGTGAGCAGGTGAGGCAAGCATTCTTACAGAAGACAAATGGATGCCCAGACTGCAACAGCCTGCTTGTCCTTTTCCTTAACCAATTTTATGTTGCTCAGTGGGTAAAGTGCAGCTGTTACCAACACTGGCTCACCTCCACATGAACACATGCAGCAGACATAATGAAGCCCTCTCAACATAAAAGTCAGCCATCTTCAACACCTTAACCCTCAGCCACCTGCCGATTTTCTATTAATGCCACTTTGCTTCCCATACCATAAACTGGTCATCTCTTTATTTCATTAGCATTTGAAGGTGTTCTGCATTGCAATGCTCACTATTAACAAAAAAAAAACTCTTTGTAAAATAAATGCCTTCATTAGACAGAGAAAAGGTGGGGAAATTACAAATAACGTTATTCTGACGGAATAGGCAATTTACAAAATGACACGTTCCTTTCAATCACACAAAGGGCTATTTATATCTTAGCAAGTTTAAAATGAGTAATGGAGCAGTGATATCCTAAATTTTTTTGATTCGTAGGCATAGCAAACCATATTTATGCTGAAACGATTATGACCTTAGAGTAGCAGAGGCTATGCAAATTTCACAAGTGCTATTACACTTTGAAACTTTGCAGCTGCAGATTTTCTCTGATACCTCCAGAGTTAACACTGTAATATGACAAGACATTACATATGTGCCATTCGATAACATTGCTTGAAAGCACTTTCACCAATTGTTCTGGAAAATAATAAGAATTTTTAAGTATTATGGGTGGAAATTCACTTTCACTGCTGCCATTCTCTGCTTGTATTACATTAGAAAATAAATGGTGGCAACATAATACAGGCTGTAACATCAATCAGACATGAAAATTAAATTGGTGTAGAGTGCTGTGCCACACAAAAGCCTTAACAAAATGCACGAGCGTTGGTACAAATTAGGGTTGTAAAGTTCTGTCAAGTGTAGCAAATCCAAATTAATTGCAAGACCAAGTTATCAAGAGCTCCCTACATATCTCACAGTGGTAACCAATAATGAGATGTATTTGGAATGATGTCATGCAAAAATTTGGCTAATTGCTTGAGTGATTCACAATTAAAAGCTGGTTTATAAAGCAAAAATGTGAGGGGGAAACGTAAGGTGCAACACATTGTACACATCAATCTTTCATTACTAGATCTCAATCTTGAATCCAGTCCAAACTGGTTGGATGAAAATCTTCTAATTCTATTACTTTTAACAGTACTGAAGACTGAAGGAGCGGCACGGTAGCGTAGCAGTTAGCATGACGCTATTACAGCGCCAGCGTTCGGGGTTCGATTCCCGTCGCTGTCTGTAAGGAGGTCGTACGTTCTCCCGCGTCTGCGTTGGTTTCCTCCGGGTGCTCCGGTTTCCTCCCACATTCCAAAAGATGTACGGGTAGGTTAATTTGGGTTTAAATGGGTGGCGCGGACTCATTGGGCCAGAAGGACCTGTTACCACGCTGTAAATAATTTTTTTTTAAAAATTAAAAAAATTAATCTGAATAATTTCGCAAGCAAAATATCATAAATGCTTCAAAGCTAAAACAAACCCATAAAATGTTAAAAATATTCAACAGGTCAGGTAGCATCTGAGTTCATGCTTCAGGTCATGAACTCAAGAGTTCAGAAAACAGAGTTCATGCTTCAGGTCAATGCGTTAGTTTTAGTTTGGATTGTTTCAATCCAATTCAGAGTAGGCATAGACCCACATAGTAGTTCATCACTAAAGAACTAATATAGTCATCTTCGGGGACTCTTCATTATAGCTGATGCAGAACAAAATGGAAAGATCTAATTGTGGCACAGATGAGTCCTCAAAATTGCCATTAGATTCCTGAACTACCGAGGTTTAGTGTCTCCCCCCACCACAGAGTGACAAAATTAATCAAAAGTAAATCTTAAGTAAAATAAATGAAGGTTTATTATTCTACATAGGAGTCAGATCAAAAGGCTGCCAGGAGCAATTTTATGGTTGCATATTCTTCAATTCCTAGCAACATTTGGAGAAATATTTCCTTCCTTAATCTTTTTGTGCCATTTGGATTCCACAACCAAGTGAAAGTCAAATGCATTGGACCATTGGCTGTTGTTTTGCAGCAGGCCTTCAATGGAAAAATGACAGCTTTGCTTAATTTTGTGGAGGTAGAACATAAACCCTGCTTAAATTCCTGACTAAGTGATGGCAGCAAATCCGAAGAAATTCCAAGTAAATGGAGGTCACTTGCATCATATAACTGCAAAATGAATAATTAGCAGCTGATACATCTAGCTTGCAAAGTTTCAGAGAGTTCATGGCTTCTTCACAGAAACAACAGAGTTCATGAAGTGAATATTCTGGTGAAACACTTTAAACAGTGCCTCTCTCTCACCTTCTCTCCCTGATGCAGGAAGTGTACAGTAAACAGGATCTGTCTCTCCTTCTTTTCTGAACAGATGATGCTTTTCAACTGTGTGAACTGAAACAGTAAAATGATGTACTGACAGCAGAGGAAATAAACCTAATCTGGATTTTATTTATACCACTTGAAGTAAAAAAAACTCATTTGGGTTAGGTACTTATAAATTGTTTGCAAAGTTGCAAGTTTCAGAAGCAACTATTACCACACAAGTTGCACCATGAGGCCATGCACAGATTCAAGAAGAGCTCTACCTCTCTCTTGAATTGGCGAATCAGTTGTTGGTTCTGTCAAAACTTTTTGACTAGGATTTAAATGGAGCTGCTCACAAAATATCACCACTCTCCAGGGCCATTTTCTTGTCCACAAGGATTCTCTTGAACTTCTACAGATGGGCTATAGAAAACATCCTGATGGGTTGCATTTCAGCCTGGTATGGCAACTGCTCTGCTCTGGACTGATGGAGCCTGAAGAGAGTGGTAAACACTGCCCTGTCCATCACAGATTTATCACTTCCTTCCATCCAGACCATCTTCACGGTGCATTGTTTCAGGAAGGCTAACAGTATCATCAAGGATTCCTGCCACCCTGGCCATTCCCTTTTCTCTCTTTGACCTTCCGGGGAGAAGATATAAAAGCCTGAAAGCCTGGACAACTAGACTCAAAAACAGCTCCTTCCTGCTGCTATCAGACTTCTAAACCAATCACCTCTTTCACATCCCCATCCCGGTGTGCTGCCACATTCTCAAACTCTTAATTCTGCCTCTTCCATTATTGTCGCTTTAGCATTTCCTTTTACACTACTACAGTTGTCGGTGCTGTAATTTGCATCATCCCATAGTTTTGCACTCATCACTGTATTTATTGTTATATTTATTATTATCATGTACTCTGTTTACTCTGTGAGCTTCATGAGAGCAAGGAATTTGATTGCACCCTGGTGTATATGACAATAAACTAATCTGAATCTGAATCTGAATCTGAATCAATCATTTAAAACAAGTATATGCTGACTATGGGACAGTTGTCTAGAACACCTACCCTTCCGAGATGTGACGGTGATTGAGAGAACAGAAGTCAGGATGAAACTAATCGCCATAGAACATGTAAACCTTGAAGCAGACATTGCAAGTTCTGAGTGGTGATGTGATAGGGGAGGGGGTGAAGCAGTAGTAGGAAGGGGCTAATACAGGGATGTTTCATAAGAAGGGTGGTATATGGTAGTTGGGATAGAAGCTTCTCTCATCAGTCTTCCTCTGTCCCACAGTGTCACTTGAGGAAGGCCAACTACAATGGTTCTTTGGACATTCCACCAAATATTTTCTTTTATAGTTATTCATAGTTGAGCCCATAGGGAGTAGGCAAAATTTCTCCACAGAAGAGGCACTCAGTGTCATATGAAAGAAGTTAATCAATATTTAATTTGATCCCTTCAGAGAGGAAGGAGAGAAAACTGGAAATGGTGAACATCCAATTCTTTGCCATAGTCAGTAGAAAGAGGACCTTTGTATAAAATGTGACATATACTGAGAGCTGATTTTAGGTGTTGATTCAGTTGGGCTGCACTGCATAGGAGGACATATCCTTCTTGATAAGTCCTGGGGCCACTGAATATCAGATATCATGTAAGTCCAGAATCAGGCTTGCTTGTAATACTACCCACAGTTGACTGCAACATCTTTATTTACTATCTTTGTTTCACTGTGAATATTGATGTGCATTGGATCTTCTGTGTGTATGTTAATAGAACAGAACACAGGCAGGAGTTAGCACTTTCAGGAAATGGGGAAGGACAACTGGAGAATAAAGTGTCCCTTGGCACTGTGAAACATTATGTGACACAGCAAACAGCTATTCCTATCTTCAGGAATAGAATCCAACCCAAATTTAAAAAGAAAATTCAATTTTTCATATCATCTATTTTGCATCAAATACATTATTTCTGCAAGATGAAAGCATTAAATCATTGTCAATTGCACTATCTATTGCAGAGTGTAAAGGTACAGTCAAGATAAATGCACCATGATGTAAAAGTGAGGGGATTTTGTCACATTACTAACTGCCAGACAGCTGCAGCCTATTTTATTTTTTTATGCCAAATATGGTAACAAATTTGGCTCAATAAAAAAAGATAGTTGACTTCAGGAAGGGGAAGAAGGGTGAACATGCACCAGTCTATTTTGAGGAATTGGTGGTGGAGAGAGTCAGCAGCTTTAAATTCCTGGGTGTTAGCATAACAAATAACCTGTCTTTGGCTCAGCACAAAGATGCAATCGCAAGGAAAGCTCAACAGCGTCTTTACTTTTTTAGGAGATTAAGGAAGTTTGGCTTGTCACTGAACACTCAACAAACATCTACAGATGTACTGTTGAAAGTATCCGGACTGGCTGCATCATGGTACAGCAATTTGAATGTGCAGGAATATAAGAAACTGCAGAGAGTAGTGGACTCAGCCCAATATATTATGGCGCATCCCTCCCCACCATTGGTAGTATCTACTGGAGGTGCTGCCTCAAGAAGGCAACATCCATTATCAAAGACCCCCACCATCCGGACCATGCCATCTTTTTGTAGCTATCATCGGGCAGGAGGTACAGAAGCCTGAAGTCCCACACCACCAGGTTTAAGAACAGCTACTTCCCTTCAACCATTCAGTTCTTGAACCAACTGGCAAAACCCGAATCACCACTACAGTTTAGCAATACTATGACCACTCTGATTACTTTGCATTAAAATGGATTTTTTTTTTGTTCTAGTTGTGTTTTTTCCTTGTGTATATTTCTTGTGAAAATTGTGTATAATTTATGTTTAATTTATGTTTTTCTTGTGAATGCTACTTATGTTATGCTATGTGCCTGCAATGTTGCTGCAAATAAGCTTTGCATTGCACCTGTGCATACATGTACTTGTGCATATGACAATAAGCTCGATTTTGACTTTGATTTTGACTTTGAGGTCCTTTAGCATTTTGTCTATTTGGCCTTATATTTATCCAAGCATGATTTTATTTTACTTCTCTTTGCACTTAGTGTGAAAAGGTGAGAAATAATAATGCTGGAAAATGAAACAAGTGAAAGATAACTGAGAAACCTCCACAGTAGAGAGGCAAAAACAATGCTGAAGAAATAAGAGAAAGCAAAAGGTTAAGTCAACAAGTTTTTGAGAGAGAAGAAAAGACGAGGAGAAAGAATAAGAAGTTGTACCACTGCTTCCGGGTCTTGGATAGGAATAATTTGAAGGTTTCATATTATTTTTGATCAGCATCGTGAAATTTCTACAAGGAAGAAACGTGCAAGAAAGTGTACTGTAGCTGAAAGGTATTATTCTGTGAGTATGGATTTGTCAGGCTGTTTCTTGACTAGCTAAATTTGGACTAGCTTTGTCTGGCATGGAGTGACATTGTTCTGTCCAAAGCCAGTGTTGAGATCAATGCCAGGTACTCCAGGTCTATTTTTATTCTATTTTTATGGACTTTAATACATTTTCATTTTGAGAAAAAATGGTTAAAATTAGCTGACAGATGGTATTGAAGAAATATGTTGAGTAATTTCTAAGTAAGCCTAGTAATTTCTAGGGTAGGGATATGTTCGGCACAGCTTTGTGGGCCGAAGGGCCTGAATTGTGCCGTAGCTTTTCTTTGTTTCTATGTTCCTAATGATCTCATTAGTGATCAGTAAATGGCAGATACAATACATTTATTCATTACATTCAAATATTGGTCCCATAACGAATATAACAACAAAAATCAAAGCATTTATCCATGATCCATTTGTACTTGCTGAATCCATGCTAGAATTTTATAAGCACAGAAGAAAGGAACTAAATAAGATTCTGCTTAATATTTCGCAATTTCTGCTAATACAGGTTTGTACCTAGGAGCATAAATACCTGATTGTGAAATATCAGGGAATCAAATATTTTGAAGTAGATAAAAAAAATCTATGGAAACCCTGGTTAAATGCGCTTAAGCTCTCGAATTTTCAAGGAAACAAGATAGAATATGCATGGAGCCCTTTCGAATTTCACCCTCATGGGCTTTTGAGCTGAAATAATTTTTGGTTTATCCAGTTTCAGGATCTGGGGGTTACTGAAAAAGCCAGCATTTGTTGTCCATTCCTAATTGTCCTTGGGAAGGTGATGGTGGGCCACACTCTTGAACTGTTGCAGCCCTTCTGGTGAAGGTACTCCCATAGTGCTGTCGGGGAGAGAGTTCCAGGATTTAGAGGTAGTGACAATGAAAGACTGACACCTGGGTCAGGATAATGTACAAATTGAAGGGAAACCTAGAGGCTACGGTACTACCAAACACCTCCTCTGTCCTTGTCCTTCTTGGTTGTATAGATCATGGGTCTGGGAAGTGCAATTTAAGTATCCTGGGCTAATAGCAGTGTATTTTGTAGATGGTACATACTGTTGCCATTGTAAAAAATTGGTGGAGGAGATGAATGCTTAGGATTGCTAATGGAATGTCAATCGAGTGGGCAGTTTTGATCTGGATGAACTATCAAAAGCGCTTGTGAGTTGATGGCATTGCACCTACCAGGCAATGTAGAGTATTCCATCACAGTTCTTTGTAGATTGTGGAAAGCCTTTGGGATATCAGGAACTGAGTGACTCATCACAGGAAATCAAGCCCTTAACCTGCTCTCTTGGAGCCATAGAATTTTTATATTAATGCAACTGAGTTTCTGATCATTGGTGTCCTTCACAATATTGATGGTGGGGGACTCAGCAATTTTAATACAATTGAATGTTAATAGTAGGTGATTAAACTGCCTCATGTTGGAGATAGTTACCACTTGGCACTTTTGCGTTGTCGCTTATCAATACATGAGTCAATGCTGTTCAGCTCTGCATGCAGCTGTGGACTGCTTTATTTGCCGAGAAGTTGCAAATAGAACTAAAGACTGAGCAATCATCAGCAATCATCCCATCTTCTGATCTTATGATGGAAGGAAGGTTACTGCTGAAACAGCCGAAGGTGGTTAGGTCTAAGACACTGCCTTAAAGAACTCCTGCACTGATGTCCGGGGACTAGGTGATTGACCTATGACTATCATCTTTCTTTGTGTGAGGTGTGACTCTAACTACCAGATGGTATTCCATTTAATGTCCAGTGACTTTAGTTTTACTCTGGGCACCTTAGAACATAGAAAATAGAAAAATACAGCACAGTACAGGCCCTTTGGCCCATGATGTTGTGCCAACTTTGTGGAACTCCTTGCCACATACAGCAGTGGAGGCCAGATCAGTGGGGGCGTTCAAGGAGGAGATAGATAGATATCTAAATAGTCAGGATATCAAGGGATATGGGGATAAGGCCGGTAATTGGGATTAGAATAGTTTTTTTTTCTTCTTCCCCCATTCCCCATTTCTCATTTCTATTTCCCTTTCCTTGGAGCAGACTCGATGGGCCGAATGGCCTGCTTCTGCTCCCTTGTCTTGTGATCTTGTGATCTTGAACATTTTATACTACTCTAAGATCTATCTAACACTTCCCTCCCACATAGCCCTCCATTCTTCTATCATTCATGTGCCTATCAGAGTCTCTTAAATGTCCCTAATGTATCTGCCTCCACTACCTCTGTCGGCAGTATATTCTATGCACCCACCACTCTCTGTGTAAAAAAACTTACCTCTGACATTCTCGCTATACCTTCTTCCATTCACCTTAAAATTATGCCCCCTTGTGTTAGCCATTTTTGCCCTGGGAAAAAATTTCTGACTGTCCACTCAGTCTATGCCTCATCATCTTGTACACCTCTATCAAGTCACCCCTCATCCTCCTTTGCTCCAAAGAGAAAAGCCCCAGCTCACTCAACCTATCCTCATAAGACATGCTCTCCAATCCAGACAGCATCCTGGTAAATCTCCTCTGCATCTTCTCTAAAGCTTCCACGTCCTTCTTATAATGAGGTGACCAGAACTGAACACAATACTCCAGGTGTGGTCTAACCAGCGTTTTATAGAGCTGCAACATTACCTGGTGGCTCTTGAACTCAATACCCCAACTAATAAGGCCAACACACCATACAGCTTCTTAACAACCCTATCAACTTGCATGGCAACCTTGAGGGATCTAAGGACGTAGACCCCAAGATCCATCTGTTCCTCCACACTGCTAAGAGTCCTGGCATTAACCTTGTATCCTTGATCTTCCAAAGTGTAGCACTTCACCTTGATGCCATACCCAGTCAATTGTGCCTTGATATCAAGGGTAGTCACTCTCACCTCACATCTAGAATACACCTTTCTGGTCCAGGTTTGGACCAAGGCTTTAATGTCGTCAGGAGCCAAATAGTCCTGATGAAACCCAAACTGGTTATTGATGAATAGATGCCACTTGATAAGGTTCTGACAGAAAGTTCTGGCTATGGATGCTTCCACAAAGTGCCACCAAGGCATGCATTTAAGGTGAGAGGGGGTAAATTCAAAGGAGATAAGCGGCATAAGTTTTTTTACACAGTGAGTGCTGGGTGCCTGGAATGTGCTGCCAGGGGTGGCAGCGGAGGCAAATACGATAGAGGCTTTCAAGAGGCTCTTAGATAGGCACATGAATGTGCAGAGAATGAAGGGATATGGACATTATGTAGATAGAAGGGACTAGTTTAGTTAGGAATTTAATTACTAGTTTAATTAGTTCGGAACAACATCATGGGCTGAAGGGCCTGTTCCTATGCTGTACTATTCTATGTTCTATGCTTGTTAATATACCGATTATTATAGAAATTTTCCAGATTTTGGTGATGCCGTTTTAGATGGAGAACACCATCCTACTCACCAACATCACAGGTTTACTTCTGCTGCCTGGTCATCCATTTCTTGTGTAACTAAAATGTGATTAAAATATTGGGAAGGGAGGAGAGGCAGTGGAGGCAGAAAGGTTGGCAAGATAGAGTGCTTCAGCCACCAAATTGATGAGCAATAACATCGAAGGAATTTTAAGTGGACCTGTACATAGACCCCATCTGCCTAGAAGAATCTGCATAAAAGTTGAAAAGGGGTATAATACAAATAAAGTATGTGATGCAGACAGAAGAAAACGCTAATAGAAACGATGAAGAGAAGATGGTGAAAATGGCACTGAAATTACATTGCACATATTGTGTTGGCCTGAACAATGCACTGAAGAAAGGTGTATCCAATAGCCAAATCACTCTTTATTAATCCCTGCTGCTCTTCTGCTTAAATCAGCGCTCAGATATAATGGGAGGGAATTCACACTGTTGGAAACCTGCTAACAGTCTCACCAGGTTCACACATGAATATTGGCCAGTTGGAATCACACTTCAGCAAGCGTTAGCTATTTCACCATGAAAAGATGAGGAAGAATAATGATATTTGAACACAACAATTCTGAAGTACAAATACCAGCCAGTATGTGTTTGTCAGCTGTGACTCTGTTGCTCGCACCTTTGCCTCTGAGTCAGGATGTTATGGATTCAACACCACTCCATAGATTTGAGCACAAAATTCTAGGCTAGCACTTCAGCACAGTATTGAGTGAGTGCTACACTATTGGAAATATGGTCTATCAAATGGAACATTAAACCCAAGTCCCATCTTACCCTCTCAAGTTGATGTATATCCCACAATGCTAATTTAAAGAACAGGACTGTAAATCCTTGTGTACAGTCATTATTTATCCTTTACTTAACATTACCAAAAATAAGAAAATCTAATCATTATTATGATGCCGGTTATGGGAGCTCATTGTTTTCTACATTACAATGAAGACTACACTTCAAAAGTACTTCCTTTGCTGTAAAGTGCTTTGGTGTGCCCCAAAATGAACATGGGAAAGATGCTGTACAAATGTAGCTCTTTCTCATTTGGGATTGCATTCTTTTGTTTTGAGAAGAAAAAAAGGTGCTTTATTCATAAAAGTGGCTAATTTAAATAATGTTAACCATCTTTATTTTTACACTATTTATTAATACAGATCTCAGGATTATTTCAGCCGTGATGTGGGTCATCTGACCACATCTTGAAATCACGGGAATGATCAGTCCTTGGTTTTCACCAATTGTTCTTATTAACTGGATATCTTTGCTTGATAGCCATGACCATCAGCAACATCAAAATTTGGCAAACATAGCTTCTGTTTATCATTGTTTCTGTCGAGACTATGACAACTTGTATATAAGTCGAGTCAACAATGATCTTAAATCATTCGTTATGTCTCCAGGTCTGCAGGTACTGCTGTTCCACTATAGCCCAACATGTAAATATTCAGTTACATCATAAAAAGTGTGTAACATTGGTTGTAAAAGAATAATTATTGGTTTAAGGCTGTTACCTCTGTAAATATTGTATCAATGGATTGGCCACTCTTTGCTTTGCAATATTGTTCCTTGAAGTTTCCAGAGCTAATCAGAGTGGGAAATCAGCAAAGAGAATCCATGAAAACCTTCCCTCAATGTCAGCAAAATGAAGAAGCTTGTCATTGGTTTCAGGAAGCGTGGTGAAGCACATGCCCCTATCTGTATCAATGGTGCTGAGGTGGAGATGGATGAGGGCTTTAATTTTTTATGTATAAATATCACCAACAATTTGTCCTGGTCCAGCCATGTAGACGTTACGGCCAAGAAAGCACACAAACACACTTTATTTGTCTACCTGCACTGCACTTTCTCTGTAAATGCTACACTACAAGATTTAAGATATCTTTATTAGCTACATGTACATCGAAACACACAGTGAAATGCATCTTTGCGTAGAATGTTCTGGGGGCAGCCCACAAGTGTTGCCACGCTTCCGGACCTAACTTAGCATGCCCACAACTTCCTAACCCCTTCGTCTTTGGAATGTGGGAGGAAACTGGAGCACCCAGAGGAAACCCAAGCAGATGCAGGGAGAACATACAAACTCCTTACAGACAGCAGCTGGAATTGAACTTGGGTCGCTGGCACTGTAATAGCGTTACGCTAACTGCTACACTACCGTGCCTGCGTTCTGTTTTCCTTTTACTACCTCAGTGTGATTAGGTATGATGCGATCTATCTGGATAGCATGAAAAGTAAAAGCTTTTCACTGTATCTCAGTACTTGTGACAATAATAAACCAATAATAATAATTGGAGCATCAAATGAGGGATGGCGACATTCAAAGAATCCTTGCATGCTTAATGTCACCCAATGAAGATATCTCAGGAGCTGCACTCTACCACATATAGGGTCCAATGAAATGTTTCGATATTTCTAAATATCCAATGTTTATCTATATATCTACAGTATCTAAATATCAATGTCAATCTAAATTGATATTGATAAACCCTGATAAAAGACTAAACCCTGTTCTATGGGATCCACTGTTGCTGTCATTTCCCTGATTAGAGAGAAGAGGTTCCATATCAGAGTGAAACGACAAAGAAGAAGATCCACTGGCAGGCCATTATCCTCAGTCAGAAGAAACCCATGACCTGCCAGCTAACCATACTTCCTACAGTAAAACAACATAACTTCAAAACAAAGGTAATTCATTGGTGGTACAGCACTTTGAGACATGCCTGGTACCGAAGCGTAAGTCTTCTCTTATTAAAATAAGGTCTTCCTCAGATCTTGGATAAATGTTTTTAGATCTCTTATAAAAATTGTTAGATGGTGTTGAGCCTTTTTCTGGGGGCACTGTTACTGAGAGGTGACAAGAAGATGTCCATTCTGCATTTCCAGTCTCCCTTCCATCTATATAAACACCAGATATGCCACTAGTGGCATCATATGAAATGCTGGGAGATAGTTGCACTTCTCTCCCCCAACTCTTAAACTCCGAAATGAAGAACGTAGTTTGCAATATACTGGGCCACTTCAACATGGAGAAGAAGTGTCGACTACCTGCTACAAGTATATTAGTCAGAATTAGGTTTGATTCCAGCTTCAGTAGAATAGGTTGGGTGAAAGGTCAATTTGTCTCAAGGCAGAGAAGAAAGCCTGACATGAATCTAGCATAATGAGGACAAAGAGTGCAACCTCAAAATAAAATCATGACCTTTCGCTTATAAGTCAAGAGTTCAATAGCTTACGCAAGGCTGGGTTAGCAAGTTTGCAGATGACACAAAGATCGGTGCTGTTGTGGATAGTGTGGAGGGCTGTAGAAGCTTGCAGAGGGATATTGATAGGATGCAGAGCTGGGCTGACAGGTGGCAGATGGAGTTCAATCCAGAGAAGTGTGAGGTGGTACACTTTGGAAGGACAAACTCCAAGGTGGAATACAAGGTAAATGGTAGGATTCTGGGCAGTGTAGAGGAGCAGAGGGACCTGGGGGTTCATATCCACAGATCACTGAAAGTTGCCTCGCAGGTGGATAGGGTAGTTAAGAAAGCTTATGGGATGTTAGCTTTCATAAATCGGGAGATCGAGTTTAAGAGCCTCGAAATAATGATGCAGTTTTACAAAACTCTGGTTAGACAACACTTAGAGTACTGTGTCCAGTTCTGGTCGCCTCATTATAGGAAGGATATGGAGGCGTTGGAAAGGGTGCAGAGGAGATTTACCAGGATGCTGCCTGGATTAGAGAGTATGGATTATGAGGAGAGACTAAAGGAGCTAGGGTTGTTCTCATTGGAGAAAAGGAGGATGAGGGGAGACATGATAGAGGTATACAAGATATTGAGAGGAATAGATAGAGTGGATAGCCAGCGCCTCTTTCCCAGGGCGCCAATTCTCAAAACAAGAGGACATGGCTTTAAGGTATTGGGTGGGAAGTTCAAGAGTGATGTCAGAGGGAGGTTTTTTACCCAGAGAGTGGTTGGTGCATGGAATGCGCTGCCTGGGGTGGTGGTGGAGGCTGATACATTGGACAAGTTCAAGAGATTGTTAGATAAGCATATGGAGGAATTTAAGTTAGAGGGATATGTGGGAGGAAGGGATTAAATAGTCTTAGGTGTGGTTTGAAGGGCAGCACAACATGGTGGGCCAAAGGGCCTGTATTGTGCTGTATTGTTCTATGGTTCTATGGTTCTATGGTGATCAAGCAAAGAATGAATTCTTTGTATAACCCTGATGGGCTTTCTTTACACTAATCTTAAAGTTGCCTCAATAATCAAATAGAATGAAACTGCTTTGTTTGCATTTCTTGTTCCTGATAGTACAGTTCAATTGGTGTAATGATCCTTCACTTTAAGCTCTGTGAGTCCCCATTAGTCAAATATTATGTATTATACATCTGTGAGTGCCAAACACCTCTTATGCAAACATGCTCAAAAATCTGTTTGCACTTATTTCATAAGTCAGGCAATTAAATTAGTTACAAAAATGGAATGAACACAAAAGAAATGGGGTAGTTGAAACCATTGGAATATTGTAAATATGGTGGGCAGAAGAGCAGCAAATTCTGAGACTATTTATATTCTATTGCTTTCAAATTGATGAAATCTGGCTCAAAAGGGGATTTACTTTATGTCAGAATGAATTTGGAATGTGCACATTTTGGCTCATCGATATTGGCATTTCTGGGTGGCACTCATTTTTCCTAAATCTGGTTACTTGGATGTTCATATTCTCATGTCTTTTATACTAATATTTTGTTTTATTCAATTCATACCACAGGGACAGAGGGTAGGCTTCATCTGATCAGGGTACCCCTTACACAATAAACAGCAGTACTGTCTTCAGTTTGACTTTAATGTTACAGTCATACAATGAATGCTTCCTAAGTAGATCTTTCCTCCTTCATCTGATTCTGATTTCTGTTACCTGATTAATTATTTCTCTTTCAGTCTATGGGTCAATTGTTTTCTTTCAACTTCCCTTCATTGCTTTTCTCTTTCCCTTTATTTTGGTTTCCTTGTATTTTCAAGTCTACCCAGCTGTCCAATTCATTTCCATTATTCTCACTATATGTCTGCCTTTCCAAATATTTCTTCTCCCATTCATATCTTCTCTCTTTCTCCCTGTCCTTGGCACTGCAAAGGGTGGCACAGTGGTACTGCAGGTAATTTAGCAATCTTATAAATCCAGCCAGATTGCTGCTGCTGGAATCGGGGTCAACAAAGACCAAAAGATTGTGACATACTTGCACTGTTACATTTTTGGATTAACTGCCGTCATCAGTGGAAGGGATAGAACACAAATACAGAATAGAATCATTAAGTGGGCAGTGTTTGAAAACCTTTGGTCTGGCAGTTCTGAAGGTATAATTGCACCAGTCTAAAAAATATGTGCAAGTTCTTTGCTAATAATATGATACATGTATGAAGATTTTCCTTCAGATTTCTATTTGAAGACATTGCTGGTAATGATATACAAACAACCAGTCCCAAAATGGTCCTGCCTAAAATATGTACAACTAATATGAACACTCAAATAGAACACAAGCTGAATGTAAAGACCATGTATGCATATAATCCAAAAGCAAAATAGTTGAGATGCTGGGGATCTGAAAGAAAAAAAAGAAATATTTGACAGGCAGTATCAATGAAGAGAGAAATAAAGTTAATATTTCAGATTGATGGTGTTTCATCACAGCAAGGTTCTGACGAAGTGTCACAATGGCAGAGAAATGGTAAGAGAAACAGAAGTGAATTAGAAGAGGGAGAGATATACTTGAAAGGTCATTGTTTTTAATAACATATCCAGCAAATTCACTTCCACAACTACATCACTTTCCATTGAAAATATCTCTTTGAAAATATCTGACCTATTCCCCATAGATTCCGTGAAATCCTATCCTTCAGATTTTGATCCCCCCAATGATTATGGACATTTTCACAATATTTGGCATTTTTCAAATCATTATCTCATTACCTCTTGAGATCCACACTTAATGCCATGTGTTGGCATAGGCATGGTCATAACCTCTCTGTCCAGCAGGACGGACTCACTCTTTCCCTAAACTATCCTTATCCACATTTCCACTTCATCCTTTGCGGCATCCAATGTTTTAATGTAAATTGTTTTTCTTCCTTTCAGCTGTCAAAGACTGTAAACCTCAGCAATTCATGAGTTCAAACATTCCTCTGGATCATTCTTCCCCCTTCATTTTCCTCTGACCCATCTCTCCTGCCAATCTTACCCTTTTTTCGTTTCCACTATTTCTCCTGATCTTCTCCTCCTTGACCCCACACGATCAGTTCTCAGCAGAGGACTCAACGCTTTATCATTATGTCCTCACCTCAGTAAATTTCAGGCCCACCATGACACTGAGCTCTTTTTCTGCCTTCGGTTCTAATGAACGATCTTTGACCCAAAACATTAACTCTGTTTATCTCTTCGCAGATGCTGATTATTTCCAGCATTTTATGCTGCATTTATTTATGTATATAAATGCTTTTTGTTTAATATCTATATAAATATTCAAAGCATTCTCACGCTGCTGTTGTCATACTTTTGATGGATGTAAAAACAAACTTGAAAGAAAAGCATAAGATCCTGAGTGTCTTTGAACTTGCTGCCACTGTGCCTTTATAATTTTAAGCTGAAGAGCAGCTGGAATGTCATTCACCTGTTTCCACTGCATATCTGGATAAATCACAGCTGTAGGGGTGACAGAAAGATTGAAAAAATTCAGAACCGAACCCTATTCACTGTCTCTCCATTGTCATCTTATGCATTGTGCTAAATGCACATGGATTATTTTTTATTTCCAAGACAGAAATTATACATTAAACTACCTCTAAATTATTCTTGTTTTCTCCGTCTTCCAGGTCTCAATCACACCCAGTTTCCTATCTCCTCTCACCCTAACTGAACATTTTAAAAAACTGCAGTCATTGGAAATTTGAAATAAAGACAGAAAATGCTGGAAACACTCAGCATAAGAAGGTCAGAGAGGAGAAGGTGATGCCTGACCCCTTTCTTGTACTCCTCAGCATCCACACTTCAAACTATCAGCTGCTATGTATTTGCCGTGGATTGTGTGTAGCTTAGAGTGGACCATACAGACATGAGGATACACATGTGCAGAGAAACAAAGGACTGCAGATGCTGGAATCTAGATGAAAAACATGATGATGCTGGAGGAACTTAGCAGGCCAGGCAGCATCTGTGGAGAAAAACAGACGGTCAACATTTCAGATCAGGACCCTTCTTCAGGACTGAAGATAGGAAAAAGGGAAGCCCAATATATAGGAGGGAAAAGCAGAGCAGTGATAGGTGGACAAAAGAGGGGAGGTGGGGTGGTGACAAGGTGATGATAGGTTCATGCAGGTAAGAGATAGTGATAGGCAGGTGCTGGGGAGGAGGGGAGAGCAGATCCACCAGGGGATGGGTAAAAGGTAAGAAGAGACTGAGAATGAAAAAGATAGAAAAAAAGAGGCTAGAAAGGGAAGAAGAGAAGAAGCATGGTGGGGGGGGGATTTGTGGGGAAGGGGGTTGGTGATTACTTAAAATGGGAGAATTCACATGTGCATGTTACATTTGTCCTCCTAGATGGTAGAATTCACTGCTTTGAGAGCAACTGTCAGATACTTTACAGAGTGCTGCGGTGGATCTTGTAGATGCAACCACAGTGAGATGGTGGTGGAGGGAGTAAATCATTTAATATCAGGTGGGCCCCTGTCAAGAGCATTGCATTCTAGCAAACAAATGATGCTGGAACTACAATCACTTAGGCAAGTGGAAAGTAGCCTACTGTATTCCTGACCGGCGAATGATGAAAATATTTGAGGGAATCAAGGGGTTGGTCACTTGCCACAGAACACACATAGTACAAACGTTTCTGTGGCCACAGTATTTATGTGGTTCATTCAGTTTCTGGTCAATTGTGATCTTCAGGTTGTTGATGGTGGAGATTTGGTTATTTAGGATATGCCAGCCCATGACATTATAGATTGTGATGGCATACATTTCTACTGCTGCTGATGGTCCACAGCTTCTCTTGAATACCTAGTTCTGAGTTGCCAGTTGTATTTAATTCTATTGAATTTCATATCATTGTAGTACATAGTAATATACAATCTGGACACAGGAGTAGGTCACCCAGCCACTCAAGCCTGCTCTGATATTCACTAAATTCATAACTGATCTGATTATAACTTCATCTCCATATTCCTGCCTAATCCTGGTAAGATTTCTTCCTCTTTCTTATTAAGCATCTACTAACCACTGCCTGAAATTTTCAAAAGCTCTTGCTTCCACTGTATTTTGAGGTACAGAGTTCCAAAGACTCATGATAGTCTGAAGAAAAACGTTCACCTCATCTCTGACTTAAATGGGCAATCCCTTATTTTTAAACAGTGACCTGTTGTTCTAACTGTGGGCCGAAGGGCCTGTATTGTGCTGTACTGTTTTAATTTCTCCCACAAGGTGAAACTTCCTCTCCACATTCACCCTGCAAATACCTCTGAGGATTTTATATGTTTCTATTCTCCACTCAGAGCCCCTTCTACTTTCACAGCTGTTTCCAAGTGTTGTTTTACATGGACAAGCACTGATTCATCAGCGAGGATGGTAGGTGAGAACCAGTGGGAGATTTCCTTGCATGTGTTTGATCTGAAACAATTAGATATGGAGTCAATGTTCTGGAAACCCAGGGCAATGTTCACCTATTGTACCAAACCCTCTGGTGGGTCTGTCCTGCCCGTGGAACAAGGCGTGCCCAGGGAGAACCATGGAGGAACATGGCACATTGTTAGTAAGGTATGATTATATCCCCAGCAGACTGTTGCTTGACTCATCTGTGGGTCAACACTTTCAATTTAGACTCCAACCTCCAGATGTTTGTGAGGAGGACTTTGCAAGGTTGACAGGCTGGGAGAATTTGTTGCCTACATCAATGCTGGTTGGTCCTTCCAGTTTTATTCTTTCTCTGTTCCAATATGGTGGTTATGATACAACTAAGTGGTTTCATAAGCCATTTCAGAGGACATTTAAAAAGTAACTGCATTGTTATTTGCAGCAAACCATAACTGTTATTTGCAATCAAATAGCTGGGCATGATTTCTTGTCCATGCAAATTATGTTGTCATAGACTGCAAAAGAGGGGTCAATGGCACAAATTCAAGCATGATTGCTCTTTGACTGGATGACATGGAAATATGCAACCTCTCTTCCAGGAGGAAGGGCATGTACAGAAATTGTCTAAACAGCTTGGAGAGGATTGGACTTGCTCTGGCATTTTTAAAATATTCTCATCTCATCTGAGCCAAGCCAACCTGATTCCTCCCCTCTCTTTCTACATCTCTGTACAGCCCCGTATATTGTTGTAACAAGTTTGTGGGAACCTGTTAGTGGGAAAGTAACACAGTGATAATGTCACTGAAATAATAATCCAGAGGTCTAGAGTATTACCTAATGATCCAGATATATCATTCAGATCTGCCCTTACAAATGGGAAATTTCAATTCATTCATCTATTCTTTCAACAGATTCTAACCTGTAGAGTGTTTCAAGCATTTTCTGCATTTGCCCTTGCTTGTTACAATGCTACATATAATTTTACTGGAGACACAAGAGACTGCAGATGCTAGAATCTGGAGCAACAAACAAACTGCTGGAGGAACTCAGCAGGTCAAGCAGTATAGCTATGAGGGGAAAGGAATTGTCAACGTTTCGGGTTGACAATTCCTTTCCCCTCGGAGCTACTGCTTGGCCTGCTGAGGATTTCAACCCTCTGAGGCAGAGTTTCAACCCAAAACATCGACAATGCCATTGCTTGTTGCAGATTGTTTGTTGCTGCATAGAATTTTACTTCTTTGTAAGCCCTTTTCCCTTATTCCTCAAAGTGGGAATATATTTGTGGCCAAAAAGTCTAAGGTTCATCATGAACTATTTTTTGTCAATGAAAGAGTTTGCCCTTAAATGTTTTAATGCTCTTGACACATAGGCAAATAAAAGTTTCTAATTTTATGGCAGGGTGTATTAATTGCTGATCTTAATGGCAGGAAATAATACTGTCAAGAGTGGAATTCTAATTGCCATCTCGCTGCAAAAATAAATATTCTAGCAGCCAACCTGAAGCAACAAAATATGAAAGAGATTAAGCTACTGTGACAAGTTTCTTTCATCATACAGTATTATTTACTCATCTCTTCATCAACCTGAATATTTCTCAGCTGTTTCTTTCCCTGCTGGTCAAACAATTCTATGCTCATGCTTTTGTTTGAGCTAGAATCTGTTAATTTCTGCTTGCTAATTTTAGGGCAAAACAAAACCCAGACCCAACAAATTATTCTTAATTGTTCATAGTTGATCCAACTGGGGTTGAACATCCTTAAGCCCACAGGCAAAATAATAATTGGCTGTTGCAATTTCAGCCAAAATATTGAGGGAATTTAACCACTCCAAAATAGATGGGTTTATGGTTGGCTGAAATATTAAAAAATTTAAAATTTCAACTCAAGTCCTTATTTTATTCTGTTACGAACCAGCAATAAAAGAAACACACTGAGTCATGTATCAGTGTTAAAAACTACTTTATTAATAACTATTTATGATAATAAGAAAAATAAAAGTAAAAATGTTAGAATGTTAGAAGTAAAAATGTTAAATCTTAAATATTAACCCCAAAAATTAAACTTGTAGTGTGTGTGTGGCAAACTCCCCTACTCCAAGTCCAGGAATAATTCTCAAAGTTCAGTTCAGGTGAAACGTGATCAAAGGCTTCTTCAACAACCACTGTTGACTGAAGACAAAACGTAGATGTAGAGAGAAAATAGAGAGTAATTACGAAATCCAAATGTTCCACTTTGGAACTCATACGACACCTCAGTGACTACTCCACCGCATCTGCCTCACTCCGAAAGGCTCTCGAATCGTGGCCGTCCACACAAATACTTGTTTCCTTCTACAGGTCAACAACAAAGTGAACTCCACTGCTTTGTTCCGAAGTATCTGCCACCCCGAAAAGCATCCGAGATGTGGCCGTCCACACAAATACATGTTTCCCTCCACAGGTTAACAACAAAGTGGACTCCACCAGATTACTCCAAAAATCCATACGTGGATTGTAGTGACAGGCACAGTTATTGTTTCTCATCCATCGATAGAGAAACTAGCAGGCTGGTGTCTCTCTCTCTCCCTCTCTCCTCTGACTGACTCCGAATGACTGCTTCAAAAAAGTCATTACGTCCATTATCTTGTGTCGTCGTAACCACGCCAACACACACACACACACACACACCAGTATGCTCTATCTTAAAGGGACATTCACCAATAGTAACCTAGTCCGTGACAATTCAAAGCATGCAGGCTAAGGTCAGCATTTATTGTCAAATAAAAATAGAAAATTCTAGAAGCATCCAGTAGGCCAGGCAACATCTGGAGAAAGAGGAACAGAGTTTAAGTTTAAGGTTGAAGAAGATAGAGTCAAGCACCTTTGCTGTTCATCTCTGATTACCCTTGAGATGGTGTAGACCATCAACTTGAACAGATGCAGTTACTATGGGTTCCAGGATTTAGACGCAGGAACATTGAAGGAATGACAATATACTTAAGATAAGATAAGATGTCTTTATTAGTCACATGTACATCGAAACACACAGTGTTTGCGTAGAATGTTCTGGGGGGTAGCCCGCAAGTGTCACCACGCTTCCGGCGCCAACATAGCATGCCCACACCTTCCTAACCTGTACATCTTTGGAATGTGGGAGGAAACCGGAGCACCTGGAGGAAACCCACGCAGACACGGGGAGAACATACAAACTCCTTACAGACAGTGGCTGGAATTGAACCCGGATCACTGGCACTGTAGTAGCGTTATGCTAACTGCTACACTACTGTGCCTGCCATTTCACTTCACTTCATTTCCACTTCAGTGTGGTAAATACTTGGAGGACAATTGCCAAGAGTAGTTCCTCAAGCTTTGGAGGTTGTGTGGTGGGAGATTCTGCCAAAGAAGCTTTAGTAAGTTGCTCTAATGCATTTTGTGGATGATGTAACCATGGTATGACTGTGGTGGAAGGATAGAATGTTTAGGGTGGTTGATTGGGTGTCTGTCAAGCAGGCTATTAAGCTTCTTGAGTGTTGTTGGATCCATATTCATTCAGGCAAGTGGAAGGTATTACACCACATACTTGACTAGTGTTTGGTAGAAAACTCTGGGAACCCAAGAGATGAGATACTCACTACAGAAGCTTTGATGTACGTTTGTAACCACAGTATGGATGTGCTGATCCAGTTAAGTTTCTGGTTAGTGATGATTCCCAAGACATTGATTGTGGGAGTCTCAACCATGGCAATTGCATCACATGGAATGTGATGTTATGAATAGGGATAGGAGCAAAGAGGACAGGAAGGTATTTAATTGGGGAAAGGCGAATTATGAGGCAAAAAGGTGAGAACTTGAGAGTGTGAATTGGGATGACATTTTTGAAGGGAAATGTACTATAGAGATGTGGTCAATGTTCAGGGATCTCTTGCAGGATGTTAGGGATAAATTTGTCCCAGTGAGGCAAAGAAGGAATGGCAGGGTGAAGGAACCATGGGTGACAAGAGAGGTGGAAAAACTAGTTAGGAAGAAGAAGGCAGCATACATAAGGTGTAAGCAGCAAGGATCAGACAGGGCTCATGAGGAATATAGAGTAGTAAGGAGGGAACTTAAGAAGGGGCTGAGGAAAGCGAGAAGGGGACATGAAAAGGCTTTAGTGAGTAAGGTTAAGGAGAATCCCAAGGCTTTTTTCACTTACGTGAAGAGCAGAAGGATGACGAGAGTAAAGGTAGGTTCGATTAAAGACAAAGGTGGGAAGCTGTGCCTGGAAGCTGTGGAAGTGGGTGAGGTTCTCAATGAATACTTCTCTTCAGTATTCACCAAGGAGAGGGGTCTTGATGACGCTGAGGAGAGTGTTGGTAAGGGTAATGTTCTAGAGTATGTAGATATCAAGAGAGAAGATGTGTTGGAGTTGTTAGAAAATATTAGGACGGATAAGTTCCCAGGGCCTGATGGAACATTCCCCAGGCTGCTTCATGAGGCTAGGGAGGAGATTTCTGAACCGTTGGCTAGGATCTTTGCATCCTCGTTGTCCATGGGGATGGTACAGGAGGATTGGAAGGTGGCGAATGTTGTCCCCTTAATCAAAAAAGGTAGTAGGGATAGTCCAGGGAATTACAGACCAGTGAGCCTTACGTCTGTGGTGGGTAAGCTGCTAGAAAGGATTCTAAGAGATAAGATCTATGATCATTTAGAGAATCATGGACTGATTAGGGACAGCCAGCATGGATTTGTGAAGGGAAGATCTTGCCTCACAAGCCTGATAGGGTTCTTTGAGGAGGTGACCAGGAAGATTGATGAGGGTAGTGCAGTAGCTGTGGTCTACATGGATTTTAGTAAGGCATTTGACAAGGTTCCGCATGGTAGACTTCTTCAGAAAGTCAGAGGCCAAGGGATCCAGGGAGGCTTGGCCGTGTGGATTCAGAATTGGCTTGCCTGTAGAAAGCAGAGGGTTGTGGTGGAGGGAGTGCATTCAGATTGGAGGGCTGTGACTAGTGGTGTCCCACAAGGATCGGTTCTGGGACCTCTACTTTTCGTGATATTTATTAATGACTTGGATGAGGGGGTGGAAGGGTGGGTTAGCAAGTTTGCAGATGACACAAAGATCGGTGCTGTTGTGGATAGTGTGGAGGGCTGTCGAAGCTTACGGAAGGATATTGATAGGATGCAGAGCTGGGCTGACAAGTGGCAGATGGAGTTCAATCCAAAGAAGTGTGAAGTGGTACACATTGGAAGGACATACTCCAAGGCGGAATACAAGGTAAATGGCAGGATTCTGGGCAGTGTAGAGGAGCAGAGGGATCTGGGGGTTCATATCCACAGATCACTGAAAGTTGCCACACAGGTGGATAGGGTAGTTAAGAAAGCTTATGGGGTGTTAGCTTTCATAATAGAGGGATCAAGTTTAAGAGCCACGAAGTAATGATGCAGCTTTACAAAACTCTGGTCAGACAACACTTAGAGTACTGTGTCCAGTTCTGGTCACCTCATTATAGGAAGGATGTGGGGGCATTGGAAAGGGTGCAGAGGAGATTTACCAGGATGCTGCCTGGATTAGAGAGTATGGATTATGAAGAGAGACTAAAAGGGCTAGGGCCTTACTCATTGGAGAGAAGGAGGATGAGGAGAGACATGATGGAGGTATACAAAATATTAAGAGGAATAGATAGAGTGGACAGCCAGCGTCTCTTTCCCAGGGCACCAGTGCTCAATACAAGAAGGCAAGGCTTTAAGGTAATGGGGGGGAAAGTTCAAGGGAGATATCAGAGGGAGGTTTTTCACCCAGAGAGTGGTTGGTGCATGGAATGTGCTGCCTGGGGTGGTGGTGGAGGCTGATACGTTGGTCAAGTTCAAGAGATTGTTAGATAAGCATATGGAGGAATTTAAGATAGAGGGATATGTGGGAGGAAGGGGTTAGTTAGTGTTAGGAGTGGTTTGAAGGTCGGCACAACATGGTGGTCCGAAGGGCCTGTATTGTGCTGTATTGTTCTATGGTAATCTATGGTAATCACACATTGAGAGAACCAATTAGATTTTGTCTTGTTGAAAGTTTCCCTGAAGTCTGAGATGCAACTTCAAAGGGGCCTTTCCGACACAGGGAGGTTCCTGTGTTTCTTCCATCAAATGATTTGGTAACTGAAAAGAACACTTAATCATGGAAGTAGGACTTAATTTTTGTCTGAACACCACGCCATCTTTTAAAACTTTCTGGAATATCAAAACCCTTCTAAATTGGACGGAATTGCCAAAAGTTAAAACCAAACCTCTGAGGCAGCATTGCCCACCTTACCAGCCTCATGTTACTTGTGTTTTCTCTCCAGCCAGCATCAATTCATGCTCATTCCTTATCAGTTCAACCCACCTTGATTTCAGACACTTCATACTCATACATTTGATAAACTCCTGCTCTTCGTGGTCAGGAACATTTTGTTTCCATTGAAGCAGGTCTCAGTTTAACATGTCACAGAAGTCATACTGTAATCTTGCAACATTGCCTTAGAGTTAGCCTGAACAAGAAACCCCAGAATGGACTTGAACTTGCAGACTTTTCTCTTAGATCTAAAACATTTACTGAGGACTTAATATCTTTGCCAACAAACTTGGATTCAGATATGATTGATAGTATACTTCATAAACATAAGAATAGAAGAAATAGAAGCAAAATCAGGATTTTTGGCCCCTTGAGCCCGCTTCGCCATTCAATTAGATTCAATAAGATTGTGCTATTTTCCTGCAGTAATCCATATTCTTTGTTGTGGTGCGCAGGATCATTCACACTCTCCGTTCTTCAGGTCAAGTAGAAGCGCATTGATTATGGTCAGTCCTACACTTGCAGTGGTAGTGGGGCCGTTCACCTATTTTGTATGGTCCACACACTCTCTCTGATTGGACAAAGCATTGCATTCTTGTACACATTTTGAGACAAAGAACAGTATCTTCACCCAATGCACAGAACTACAGTTATTGGCACTGGGCCAATCAGGTACAGGTGAGCTTGTGATCAGTTGTTTCTGATATAATTAACCCTGTATCATCTGTGTATGTGGAGACTGCATACTCTGTTGGTCTCATGGTAAGGTTTCATCCCTTTGATATGCAGCTGCTCTAACTAGGCCTCAGATTATTCTGGCATCACCCTTAGAGACCTTCTAGAGCTATCTTTGCCACTAGCCATGAGCTAGCCCTGTTATCTCCACATGCACCAACATAGAGGCTGTTTGGTCTGTCATCTCCCTGTAGTCTCCAACAGAGAACATTCCATGGATGTGCTGTTCTCACTCAGGGTTATACTGTGGAATCTGTGCTCCTCTTTCCTTATACTTAAGCAGCAAGTCTGTGGTCTAACTTCATAGAATTGTTATTGCTGAAAGTGTAACTATAAATAAAAATTCCCCATCCATTAATAACTAACTAGAGATAGCTTGTATATACTGCTGCTGTCCGTTTGTCACATACGGATACTTCTATTGTCCTATTACCCTGATCAATCTAAATTCCTACTCTATCCCTTAATTCTCATCATAACTTAAAAGCTATATAAATCTTTGTCCAGAATACACCGAGAGATTGAGCCTCCACCACCCTCTTGGGAAGAGAATTCCAAAGATATGCAACCCTTTGGGTACAGGCATGTCTTGTCCTTTATTTTGAGATAGGGACTCTAGTTCCAGACACCCGAGCCAGGGGAGACAAAAGCCCTCCATCTACCTTCTACCCTGTCAAGCTATTAGGAAGCAAACAATATCTTGGTCTTTATAACAAGAGGATATAAGTGCAAGAGTAGAAACACTTTGCTTTAATTATACAGTATCAGGCTACATTCAGAATGGAATTTTGTCTTTGGTTATATTCGCCCCACCTTTTTTCTCATTTATTCACTTTTTGCATCCCTAATTGCCCTTGAGAAGGTGGTGGTGAACCACTTTCTTGAACCACTGCACATCTACAGGTGAAGATACTCCTACGATTTTTTTCACACTACATTCCATCTACCATGTCCTTGTCCATTCATTTAACCTGTCTGCATCTCCCTGAAGGCCATCTGCTTCCTTTCCACAGCCCATACTGCAAACAACTTTTATATCATCAACAAACTTGGATACACTTGATCACCTAATGCAAAATAGTGATATAGATTGTGAATAGCTGACACCCAGCAACTATCTCTGTGGCACTCCATTAGTCAAAGCTGCTGCACTTAAAAATAACCTATTTATTCCTACTTTCTATTTTCAATACATTAACCAATCCTTAATCAACATCAGTGAACTAATTCCAATCCCATTTGTTCTAATTTTGTTTGATAACCAGTTGTATGGCATCTCATATAATGCACCATATCCTCTGGATCCCCCTTAACTATTTGGCAAGTTACAAACTCAAAATCCCTAACAGATTTGTCTCAAATGATTTTCCTTGTACAAGTAATGTTGACTATGCCCAATCCAATTATTATTTTCTAAGTGCTCTTATACTAAATCCTTAATAATAAATTTCAGCATTTCTCCTACTGCTGACATCAGGCTAATGGGTCTATAGTTCCCTGTTTTCACACTCTCTTCTTTTTTAAATGGTTGCTACCTTCAAATATATGGAGACAGTTCTACAATCTATGAAATTTGGAAGAAGACATCCACTACGTCCATTATCTCCAATAGCTTTCTCCTTCAAAACCTTGAGATATTATTTCCTAGAGTCCCATTAATTTCTCCAATACTATTTTTTCACTAATGCTAATTTCTTTGAGCTCCTCAATCATTCCAAGTATATAGTTCTCCACTGTGTACAGGAAATTTACCATATCTTCTTGCATAAAAACTGTTTGTTTAATTTGTCTGTCATCTCCTCATTCTCCAATGTTCTCCTGTATTAATTTGTAAAGGACCCATATTAACTTTAGGCTATCTTTTCCTTATTACATAAGTATAGAAACTATCTCTCTGTTTCCCTCAACACTACTATCATATTCAATTTGCCCTTTCCTTATCATGTTATGTTCCTTATTCCTTATTATGAAATGTTCACAATTATCAAGCTTACTGCTTTTTTGGGCAATATTACAGGCTTTTTCCTTTGATCTTGATGGCCATAGTTGGACCATTTTTCCTGTTGTTTTTGTGCTTTGAAGGGATAATATTATTTATAAATTATTTAAAAATTCATCTTAATGCAGTATCCACAACAGTTTTGGAGAATTTCCTTCTGTTATTTGTTGCCATATTTTAACACTTCCAGATTGCTTTTGGAACATCACTATTGCTGACCCTACCTATTTTCTCAGCAACAAATGTGGCTTGATACTTGTCCTTCCGATGGAGATGATAGATGGACCACAGGCAGAATGGAAAAGGGGTGGTCAGTTTGCAGTTTGGATGGCTGGCATTCATGACGCAAGATGGACATGTTTGTCAACACTTCCTAACATATATCCCGACGACAAGAAGCCACTTGAGGATAATGTACAACCTATGAGCAACAGAACCTTGGATATACTTAGGATTATGAAATTTGAATAACGAAGCTATTTTTCCAGCACATCTGATCCAGAAATGAGTACCTCCTGCTGTAAATTGGAGCAGTGGATAACTGGAGCCTGTCTCAGGATTCATAAGGCAAATTGTCTTTGCTTTAGAACTCTTGTCCTCAGAGGCTCCCTGTAGATGGCAGTGGAGATACTGCTCACAATATATCCACTATATTGTGGACAGCTGGCTTCCCAAATCCTCTGCCCTGGCTGCATAAGTGTAAGAGTTGCCTTTCTGACATACCAAATAATGATCTGATGAGCCTGGGACCAGAGAACTGTCTAGTATATAGCTTCCTTGTTTGCTGCTGCTCATCCAGACTTGGTTCACCTCACTTGTACTGTGAACTCTTGGCCTTGTACAACCTCAATGTACTGTGTAATGAATTGATCTGTATCAAGGGTATGCAAGACAAGTTCTTCACTGTACAAGTGACTTAATAAACCTATTACAATTCTAATTCCCTCTCTGGCTGATCCCCACGAGGCCTAAAATGATGTCTCTGCATAAAGGGAATAGTTCTGACCCTTGGCGTTTTCCCATCTTGCAGCATGAGGTTGCAAGACATTCATAAGGTAGATGAGGAAGGCCATCCAGGTTATCACTGAAAATGGTTCGAGGCTTTTCGCTTCCACTTTTACATCTGGAAGTCACTTCCGTGAATTATTTGTTGTACGAAGAGGAACTTTTAAGACCAATTCCAAATTTGCTTTCAACAACTTTGCATCTGTGGTCTTTGTTTCATTCTCACAACTACATTTAAACTAAGAATCCAATTCCCCTCTTCGCTGATATTTACAGTCTTCATTTCTTGCTGAAAACTGCAAGTTTCTCCGAACTATCCTTATTACTGAGATTTCTAACACCACGAGAACAACTTCAGCATCATAAACTACAGTAAATGAAAATCAAAGGAACTGCAGGTGCTGGGAATTCAGAATAGAATCAGAAAATGCTGGAAGTTCCCTGACAAGGGATCACTGACTTGCAATATTAGTTCTGTTTCCCTTTCCTCAGATGCTGTCTGAATTGCTGCATGTTTCCAACATTTTCTGCTTTTATAACCCAGAAACCACATATTGGTTTGGGAGGGATGCTAAAATGCCAGATATCTGAAGCCTGACTCCATTCTGATTCAAATGAGTTATTTAGTTTTAATGAAAGTGGGCCTGAGAAGTGAGTAACAAACTTGGTCCCAGGAGATGGGTTAGGTGTTTTACTTTGGAAGTGGTGCTGCATGCCACCTGTATAATCACATTTTAAACTTTACCCTGGCTGGCTGAATGTTCCTGGTCTCAGGAAACGTGACTAAAGTGAGGTGCGAACTGTTGCACCATTTCTGGTTCTGGTTTACCTGCTTCATTCGCACAGTTTCTCCTCCATCCTCCCTGCCCCATCCCTTAAGTCAGCAAGCAGAGACCACACCGTACACCCTCAGCACTTCCAATGATTTTCCACTACTGGCTTGTACAATCACCCTACCTCAAGCTTTCTGAATTCCACCCAGCTCTACTAAGTCTCTTCAAGGAACCATTTAAACCCTTCAAACTCAATCCAACCTACTTCAGTTTTGCTTCTGGCCTCCATTCTAGAGCTCCTTTGCCACTCTAGACCATAATCTTTCCCTTTATCCTCAAATTTTACCTTCTTCTCCAGTATTTCTAACCCATCTCTCCCTTCTCTCTGTTCCCTCACTATGAATGTGTAGCAGTCTAACCCACCCTATAACCTGTGTGAAATGGGGAGGAACTGAGGGGCCATATAAGATATGTCCACAAGTCCTTAAAGATAACTGGGCAGCATGATAAAATGGTTAAGAGACTATATTGGATGTTTTCCTTTATTAACTGAGGCATAGAAAACAAGCAGATATATTGCAGCAACACAAAAAACGCTAGAGAAATTCAACGGGTCAGGCAGCATCTATGGAGGGAAATGGACAGTCAGTGTTTCAGGTTGAGACCCCTCATCTGGCTGATGCTGCAGAACTGCTCGGACCCTTCCTCTCCATTCAGTAGTCATGATCTGTGAATATGAAATGGACTATATTTACACAGATATTTTTAAGTGCTTATTTTGATAATATAAATTTTTGGTATAGAAATAAAACAACTTCAGACATCCAACTATTTATGTAATATAAAGGTTTGCTTCAGAATTATGTGTCTGCACTGAAAACCTGGAAATCCTCAGAGCTGCTAACATCTAAAGGTTAAAAGTACCTGGCAGGATGCAAACAAAAGACATTTGCAGCAGCCAAGTTGTTAGGAAATTACGGCTCTGTGTCTGCCAAAAGGCAAAGCTACAGTCAGAATGTAATGAAGGCATAGAGTTTTGTGACAATCTGTCAGAAGCGCAATCTCCTACAAATGAAATCTAAATAAGATTAAAGATGTGGTTGGCATAGTACCTTGAGCAATTTGAGAGCTAAGTACCCAGCTGTAAGTTCATGAAGCTTGTTAGAGGAAAAGATTTTCCTTTGAAAGAGCTTTTGAAAAATATTCACCTCAAAACTATTACCAAACACTTATGATTAAATATATCTGATGACCAGCTGGGATTCTAAGCTGGGCAACAGTAGGGGGTAGATTTTTAACTTGCCGACCAGGGATAAATGAACTCTGAGGATTGGCTGCCAGTTATTGAAACCACCTGAGATTCCTTTCCATTGATCCAAATGGTAAAGAAAATTCAGCGGTTTCTATAATGGGCAGCTGAACCACAAAGCCTGCTATATGCCCGATGGGTTCATAGGAAGTCCAAATGTATGTGGTATTACCTCTTATGTTTGCCGCTTCAAACTTTAAGGTGGATTATGAGAAGTAGAGGGTCCCTGAACCAAGATTTCCAAGTAGCATTTTGCATTGGAGGTTGTTTATATCTTTTTGTACTTCTTGGTGAAATGCTGCTCCATTGGTATTGCAAACTCAGTCTTTTACTTTTGACAAGGTCCCACATAACAGGCTGGTCAAAAAAGTAAAAGCCATGTAATCTAAGGGAGAGTGGCAGATTGGATCCAAAACAGGCTCAGTGGCAGGAAACACAGGATAATGGTTGACGGGTGTTTTGTTGTCTGGAAGGCTGTTTCTAGTAGGGATTCACAGGGTTTAGTACTCATTTTAGTACTCAGTTTAGTCCTTGTTTTATTATTATATAGTTATAATTTAGATTGTAGTGTAGAGGGAATGATAAAAAATGTTTGCAGATGACAGAAAAATTGAATATGTAGTTGACAGTAAGGAACAAAGATTTTGACTACAGGAAGATATTAATGGAAAATAGCAAATGGAATTCGGTTTGAAGAACTGTAAGGTAATTCATTTGGGAAAGAGCAACAAGCCAATGTATAGATACTGCAGGGTTTCAACCCATAACCTCGACATTTCCTTTCCCCTCACAGATGCTGCTCAACCAGCTGAGTCGAACAGCATCTCCTCCAGCAAATGATAACAGGGTTATCATTTCAGGTGAATGACCATTGGTCTTTTAGCCAGCTATTGACCTGGAACGCCAACTCTTTTCTTCATTACACAGATGCTATCTGACCTGGTTAAGTATTTCAATGGTCCCTGTCTGACTTTATACTTTGGTTTTAAAATATTTGGGTAAATTTTCTGCTTCTTAAACTGAATGGACCCAAAGTAATAAGCACAGGATGTAGAACTTCCTGATATGCAAGTTCAATGGAAAATTTACCATTTCATTCATTATTAACATGTTTGCTGATTTATATAGTGAATTAACATAAACATCCATATGTAAATCACTTATAAAACACTCAAACATTCTGTTGTTTCCAAACCTTTATGCTAAGTAATTCTATGAATATCAAAAAATGGCTCAAAAGATAATTTTTAACTGAATGTGCAACCAAAGCAGAGAAAAGAATAACTTCAAAAGAAACCCAAATAATCTCCTGATCCAATTATGCTTTCTTAGGCAGTCCCTCAGGACAAACATGACTTGTTTCCACTCTGGTTTTGAGGGTTCTGAGATGGAAAATATAGGAACCACAGACTCCTGCACAGGTGAGGCAGGAGGTGCCTGACAGGGTAGGTAGTTTGCCAGGTCATATGCTCCTTGCACCACTTACCTTGTGCCCCTAATGCATGGCCCCAAGGCTTTCAGCACCATCCTGAATGCTCCTTCTCATTGACCAGGAATCTCCAGAAGTTAGTGGGCCTGCTTCATTTCTTCAAGGAGGCTTTGGATACATCCTTGAATCTTTTCCTCTGCCTGCTGAGTAAAGCCTTTCCACTACAGAGCTCAGAAATAGAGAGCCTGTGGGAGGTGTTAGGTATGAGAATGACATGATCTGCACTATGTAACTGACTCACCTTAACTAGGGTGCTGGTCTGGCATTGGTTTGATTATCCTTACAATGCATTTGGAGGATCTTGCAGAGACAGGGTTGGTGGCGACTTTCCACTCTCTTTAGGTGCTTGCTGTAATTAGTCCAAGCCTCAGAAGCATATAAGGTGGTTGGGATCGCTATTGCCTGGTAGACTATGACCTTTGTACCGGATCTTGACCTTCAAATACTCTTTTGCTCAACTGACTTAAAGCCACACTGGCACACCGAAGGCAGTGGCGAATTTCATTATTGATGTGTGCCTTTGCTAAGAGGTGGCTCCTAAGATATAGAAGAGGTACATGTTTTCTACGCTTTCATCATGAACTTTTATTGTTGAAAAGTAGGTTGGTGGAGGATCTTTGTTTTGCAGCTGTTGAACATAAGGACCATTCCCTTGTAAACAAGTCGATAATGATTTGGAACTCAGCCTTGAAGCGCAGGCAAACGCAAGTTCTGTTTACAGATGAGAGCTCAACTGTTGATGTTCAGGTGACCTAGGTTCTGGAGTGTAGTCACTGTCCAACAGTTTCCCATTAGTTCTGAAGATTGACTCCATTCCCACAGTAAGTGTGTTGGAAATGAGGTGCAGCAGTGCTGCAAGAAAGATTGAGAAGAATGCTGGGGGCAATGACACAGTTTTGTTTGGCATTGGTCTTCACTGAGTTTGGCTCTGTTGTAGGCCCTTTGGTTTGTATCATGGCTTGCTTACAGTCAAGTTCAAAAGTCCCTCCTGATTAATTGAGTCAAAGGCCTTACAAAAGTGCACTGTTTCGTCCTTTTCACTTCCCATCCTAAATACAGCATCTCACATGAAAATTCAGCTCCTGGAAATATCAATTGTTGAGAAGTAAATGGGAAATAAGTTTTATTTGGAAAAGTACATTCTATTATTCTGTTAGTATATGAAGAAAATATAGCCATGAACTGTTAGTGTTTTCTTCCAGAGGTTTTCCCATGTTTAATTTGAGAGTTCCAATGTTGTAGCACAACAAGCAAGTTGCAGTTTTGTGCTATAGAAGTGAAATGTGACAATAGGAGAGGTACATCACATTTAATTTAAATGTGATGTACCTCTCCTATTGTCACCTCTCCTGGAGAGGAAAGATAGTCCCATCACTAATCTTTGGCAGTAGCTTAATTCCTTTTTCCAATAACATTAGGGACAAAATATAATTGGATTTCCCTTCTTTCTCTCAGTCTTCCCATCTTTAAACTTCTCTGATGTTTGAATTCTTTACCATTTTTAACAGTTTGTGTGGACGTATTTTGCAATTTCCTTTCACGTTAGTGAAAATTAGGATACTCAGATCCACAAAATGTAAATTTAGCTTTGTTAGCCTATTTGACTGCTATTCCTTTTTGCTTACCTCTCAAGGACAATGCTATTCTTTCCTTGATTAGCTGATCAGAATGGCAGAGAGCATTCCAAAGGTAATGTGATCAATTGCTCATCCAGCAGTAATCTAGCCTCTCTTGCCTCATACCCTGCCTATAGTAATGCAACCCAGTACTCTTTTCTGACATTTCTGATGCACCTTAGTTTGAATAAGTGCATTGTGTATATTTGCTTACTTCTGCTGTGAGGCACCAAGCAATGTCCCACATTTCAGGATAATTGTGCATCAGTGCTGCAATAAAGTATTTAGACAGCAAAAGAGAAACATTTATTTAAGATGTTAATCATGGGTCAGTTCAATCACTTATTGCAGGATTACTAATGATTTCCTCTTTGGTATTTTTTTTTCTCCTCTTCCCCTGCCAACAATATCGACTACACAGCATTAAACCTCAGTCAGTGCATCATGCATGAATGGCGAGTGCTGAAGCTTATGGGTTATTCATAGCACAAGCTTGTTTTAAGATCATGAGATAATTATACCCCTATGGTTTCTTCATTACTCAACTACGCCAGAAGCAATCAACTATCGGGTTATTGAGGTAGTACTTCCAGCAACTTGTAATGGACTCAACTGAGAGTGACATTCAAAACCAACATAATTATAACAAATGGCATTCAGGCATTCAACTGTTTGGCAAGTTGGCAACCTTGACTGAATTGTCAGGTGCAGCACAGAGCTCAGCATTTAGCATCTACTTAGCAGTGCTGTAAAGGATCATTTGCCTTCACTCCGGTTCTGAGGGTTCTGGTGGCTGCAGAGTCCTATGCATGGTTTGCAGACCTTGCCATAAGTTGGCCTGGTGGAACTTGACAGGCAACTGGGTGGGTAACTACAGATACTGTGTGCTCCTTCTCCATTTTGACAAATGATAGATGAGGGATTTCCATGAGTCAGTAAGAAAGTTACACATTTTCAAGGGGACTTTGCGAATATCCTTGAAGCGTTTCCTCTTACTATGATGATGCTGAGCATATAATGCTCATTTCAGAAGGTGTCAGGCATGGGGACAATGTTGTATACCCACCAAGTCTGATTGAGCATGAGCAGATTCTTGATGCTGGGAATGATGACCTGAGAGATGATACTGACATTGATTCGTCTATTCTGCCAATTGATTTGGAGGATTTTGTGGAGACAGCTAGAGGTACTTCTCCAGAGTTTTGAGGTGCCTACTGTAGAATGCCCATGTTTCCAAAATGTGAGAAGGGATGCAAGAGGACAGTTTCCCACTGTCCTGTCACCAGCCATTGATTTTCTTGTCCATTGAAATTAATTTGAGAGAGGAGAGGAAGGGAATTGCAAGCGAGTAAGTCCATTGGCTGAGAAACCAAGCATCTCATTACCATTCCATTCCTCAGCTGTGACTCAAGACATTGACACTTGACACTTAATTCCATTAAAGCAAGGTTTCTTTCTTCACTAAAACGAGAGTTGGTGAGACTGGCTTCCAAAATATATGTATTACTGAGCTGACTGTTAACCAGAAACAAACTAAAGTTAAAGGCAGGGAAGTCCATAAAATTAGATCAGCTCAGGAGTCAGCAGTCAGCCAGTGGGTTGCCATGATGGCACAGCACCACAGTGATAGAACTCAATAGTACATCTATGTAAGACTCCTCTCACTCAATATAACATATAGCCAAACCCAAGACTACTCTCATGATAACACACTCTCCAGCAACATTCACAGAGTAGTACCCCACTTAGCCCATGAGGCGCATTAAGACTAATTATAATACCTCTATAATTGTCACAGATCAACCCACATAACACATGGATCAAAGCCATAGGGAAAAGGGTTAATCAAAGAAGGTACTTATTCCTATCACCATCTGCTGCAGCCATGAAGTGGGTGCAGGAGGGGGCTAGGTCATGTGTCCTGATTCACAGTTTAAGTCCACGCGTGAAATGTCGTCATTTGAGTGAGAAATCAAAAGTTAGGCATAAGTGATGGAATTGCACACTGTCTGCCTCAAGAGCAACTGGGCAAAGTCTAGAAAGGAAAATTATATCCCAGCTGCATCTCAGAATGGCAATTCCTTTGCATAACACAGTGACCCAAACGAAACCATTGGTTTATCCCCTTTTAACTTTTTTTTATCTACCTATATTTCATAATTTCCTTGGCTAAAGCTGCGGTCAGCACCAAGATTTACGTGCATCAGTATCACTTCCTTTGCTCTTTTTCTCGGAAGCCCTATTCTTTATAGTATTGGTATGTTTTATAACAAAGTGAGAGGTGATCTGTGGTCTGCACTGTTTCATTTCTAGTTCTTTTGGTTAAAATTATACAAATTTCAGGTTTTTAAAACAGGACCCACAAAGTAGGGTGAGCCTTATTAACCAACTCCACTTAAAGGGAAGTGAGAACTCTCAGCTTTTTCTGTTACTTTGCTCCTTGCTACTATTGATCTCCATTCACCAGAAGTAGAAGTAAAACAGGAGTAAAGCATAATAAGAGATTTCTATCTAGATGCCTTTCATCAACTCAGAATCACTGAAATGGTTACAGCACAGAAGAAGGCCATTTGGTCCATTAAGTCTGTACCAGTTTGATGTAAGAGCATCCAGTCAGTCCCACTCCCCCTTCCTCTCACTATAGGACTGCAAATTCTTTCCTTTCAGATACTTATTCAGGTTCCTTGTCAATGCCACAACTGAAACCGCTTCCACTCCTCCCCTAACAGCACATTCCAGATCCTAACCACTCACCGTATAAGAAAATGTTTCCACATGTTCCTTTGGTTCTTTTGCCAATCATTTTCATTCTGTGTTCCCTAGTTCTTGACCCTTCCACCAACAGAAACATTTTCTCTTGATCAAAGCTTTTATACCAATCATATTTTTAAATACCTCTATCAGATTGCCTTACAAATTCTTCTCTTCCAATATGAACAACCCCAGCTACTCTGGTCTGTCCACATAACTAACGTCCCTCATCCTGGAATCATTTTTATAAATCTTTGAACAAAAGGCCAAAAGTTGGGTGGAATGGATGTCACAGTATCACCCTCAAGAAAAACTAGGAGAAATCTATGACAGAAAATCATATCCTGGTTAAATCTCAGAATGGCAATTGTTTTGCATTACACAATGACCCAAATGAAGCCATTAGGTTTTCCCCTTCTGATTTTTTTTCTCACCTGAAGTGTAGTGCCTAAAACTGTCTAAAACTCAACACAATACTCCAGGTGTGGCTGAACCAGTGTTTTATGGAGGTTCATTGATCTTGTACTCTGGGATTTTATTTTGATAGCCTGGGATCCCATTTATTTTTTCAACTTCTTTCTCAACCTAAATTGCCAATTTGAATTATGTATGTATATTCTGTATATTCCCCAGATCTCTCTGCTCTTACATGTCTTTTAGAATTGTGAAAAATCCAGGTTTTTTTATATATGTACAGTGGCATGTAAAAGTTTGGGCACCCCTGGTCAAAATTTCTGTTACTGTGAATAGCTAAGCGAGTAAAAGATTATCTGATTTCCAAAAGGCATAAAGTTAAAGATGACACATTTCTTTAATATTTTAAGCAAGATTACTTTTTTATTTGCTTCTTTTACAGTTTCAAAATAACAAAGAAGGAAAAGAGCCCGAAGCAAAAGTTTGGGCACCCTGCAAGGTCAGTACTTAGTAACACCCCCTTTGGCAAGTATCACAGCTTGTAAACATAACTGTGCTCATTGCTGCCAAAAAGTTCTATTTTAACTTCATCAGTCCACAGGACTTGTTTCCAAAATGCATCAGGCTTGTTTAGATATTCCTTTGCAAACATCTGATGCTGAATTTTGTGGTGAGGATGCAGGAAAGTTTGGAGAAAAAAGGGGGCAGAATTTCATGAAAAGAACACCTCTCCAACTATTAAGCACAGGGGTGGATCGATCATGCTTTGGGCTTGTGTTGCAGCCAGTGGCAAGGGGAACATTTCACTGGTAGAGGGAAGAAGGAATTCAATTAAATACCAGCAAATTCTGGAAGCAAACATCACACCGTCTGTAAAAAAGCTGAAGATGAAAAGAGGATGGCTTCTACAACAGGATAACTATCCTAAACACACCTCGAAATCCACAATGGACTACCTCAAGAGGCACAAGCTGAAGGTTTTGCCATGGACCTCACAGTCTCCTGACCTAAAAATCATCGAAAATCTGTGGATAGACCTCAAAAGAACAGTGCATGCAAGACAGCCTGAGAATCTCACAGAACGAGAAGCCTTTTGCAAAGAAGACTGGGTAAAAATCCCCCAAACAAGAATTGAAAGATGACTCTTAGCTGGCTACAGAAAGCATTTACAAGCTGTGATACTTGCCAAAGGGGGTGTTACTAAGTACTGACCTTGCAGGGTGCCCAAACTTTTGCTTTGGGCCCTTTTCCTTTTTTGTTATTTTGAAACTGTAAAAAATACAAATAAAAAATTAATCTTGCTTAAAATATTAAAGAAATGTGTCATCTTTAATCTGGAAATCAGGTCATCTTTTACTCGCTAAGCTATTCACGGTAACAGAAATTTTGACTAGGGGTGCCCAAACTTTTGCATGCCACGGTGTATGTATAAATATATGGTTTTGCCATTTTTTTTTCTTTTAACCTTTTTTATTTGGTGTAACATTATAACATCCCAAGGTGCAGCAGACAGACCTTTGCTGGCCTCTTGGATCCATCTTTACTTGGGGGGTCTTTAGAGTTGGCAAGGGCAAGTTTCAGGCATGGAGACCATCACTTTTGATGTGGAACCTGTCTTTATATTGGCATTCATGTTCCTAGTTTTCCAGTTATAATCATCTGGTGGCCTTCATGGCACCCTTGGTTTTCACTTCCAGCTCAAGAACTGTGTAACAAATTACAATTCCCCTATTCTACTAAATTTTATTAATCCAACAAATACAGAGATGTGAACAGTTGATTCTAGTTCAATTTCTCAATAGGTATTTATTCACTGAGTAAGCAGAGATTTAACTTTCTGTCCTTTGCAGTGCTCTCTGGCTTTTATCGAAAAAATAAGACTGAACTTCTTCCTCTCCTTCCATTATTTTTTTCAATTTTGGTTTGTGTACATCACTGACAAGGCCAGCACTTATTGATCATCCCTGATAACCCTTTGTAAAGGCACCAGATGATGGAGGGCTTTACCGGAGAGTTTTCCAGGATTTTTACACAAAGAATGGTGACCTATTTTCTGATCAGGATAGTGCGTACCTTGGAGGTGGTGGTGTTCCCCTGCACACATTCTCCTTGTCCACAAGGTCATAGACATCATAGGTAGGGGAGGCTTTGTCAAAAAAGCCTTTTTAAGTTTCTGCAGCTTACTCTGCAGCCATATTGTACCAATGGTGGAAGAGGTGAATACTACAAGTGGGGAAAGGATTGCCAATTAAGTGGATTGCTATGCAGGACATTGTCGCAGTTCTTGACTACTGTTGGATCCACATTCATCCAGACATTCCTGACATGCCTTGAGGTTAGTGGAAAAGCTTCAGGAGTCAAGGGTGAAACACTCACTGGAGGATACTCAGTCTTTGATCTGCTTTTATAGCCACAGTGTTTATGCGCCTTTCCACTTCCAGTTAAACACATTAATGTGACCATACCATCCTCCCAGAATTTGATTGTACAATATTTTATAATGATAAGGTCTTCCGATATAAAGATAGGGACTTTAGATGACATTGTCATTAAAGGAAATTATGGAAGTAAATTTTTTTGCTCAGTGTAAATCCAGTCATAGAAGAGGCTTCTGCCGATTCCCATTGACTTCACTATTATCAGGGCCCTTTGTTCACAGAGTCATAGAAAGGGACAACAGGGAAACAGACCATTTGGCTCACCAAGTCCACACTGACTATCAAAACCCATTTACACTAACACAACATTAATCCCATTTTTAATTCTCCCTACATTCTCATCAACTCTTCCCAGGTTCTACCATTCACCTACACATCAATCTGTGTGTCTTTGGTATGGAACATAGAACATAAAACACAGGAACAGGCCCTTTGGCCCACAATATTTGCCGAACTAATTAAACTAGTAATTAAACGCTAATTAAACTAATCCCTTCTGCCTACACAGTCCCTCCATTCTCCACATATTCATGTGCCTATCTAAGAGCCTCTTAAATGCCTGTATCATAGTTGCCTCCACTACCACCCCTGACAGTGCATTCCAGGCACCACCACTTTCTGAGTAAAAAAACTTGCCCCACACATTTCCTATGAACTTACCCCCTCTCACCTTAAATGCATGCCCTCTTGTATTAGAATTTCAACCCTGGGAAAAAGATACCGGCTGTTTACTCCATCTATGCCTCTCTTAATCTTATAAACTTCTATCAGGTCTCCCCTCAGCCTCCACCATTCCAGAGAAAACAACCCACATTTGTCCAATGGGATATCGGAAATGTTTTCATTGTTTGTAAAACCACATCTGCATTAGTGTGCAAATGAAAAGTGCTCTATAAATTCAAATAATTAAAACAGTAAATGTTGGAAATGCTCAGCAGATCATGGAGAAGCTGGAGGGAGAAACAGTTAAAGTTTCGGTCATTGACCTTTCATCTGAATGACATACAGTACAATTTTTTTCAACGAGGAGAACATCAGTGATGGCTTTGATTTTGAGTAAGGCATTGGGAGTAGAGAGACAATATCAGATGGAAGACCACAAGGCTTGACATGAAAATGAGTGGGTGGTTGTTTATTAACTGGTCTTCATGCTTACCAAGTGAAAAAATAAGTGCATTCTATTTGTTCCATTATCTTCCGTACCCAAGCCAGACAGACAACAGAATACTGACACACCAGGGAGTGGGATCATGATTTGAATTCTGATGTTTGTTTTGCTCCTGATGAATACATTATTGTAACAAAAACTAATGCTTGTGCAAAACATAAACCTTTTGATGTGAATAGATCAGGCACATGTCAAATTTTCAGCAGTGTTATTTTAAGGCCTCCCTTAAAATAAGAATTTGTATGATAAGAATTTGTTGTAATTACATCAAACAAGAAAGTTGTATTTCAGAAATATTTTCCTGTCAGAAGTTCGGTATCTTACAGTTTATACATTTTCAGACACCCCATTCTAAAAATGAGATTTCTTGATACAGAATTGGGTAGCAGGAAACCTAAGATAATGGGAAATAAACACAAGAATCCTTGCATGCCATATCTCCTAGCTTTAACAGACAGCCAGCACTGTCTATATGTAAGCAGACAATAGTGGATCTTTGCCAAGTTTTCCAAGCTGATTTGCAGAGAGGTTTGCAGCAAACATTTGCAGTGAAGATGAACAGTGCCCTCACCTTCATGGGTATGATCCAATCACACTGAGAAATACTGTAAGAATGAGTCAGTTGGGAACAAGTAATAGTATGGGACAGGTGACTAGTATGTTGGCCAGCATGTCGCTCAAATCCATGAGCAACAAGGGAACATATAAATGAATCTAGCTTCCCCAGGGTCCTAGACACCACAGTCTATGCAGAATTATATGTTCCTGCAGAGAATCTATGTATTTTCAACAAATGAAACAAAAATCACGATTCTCTAAACATGCAGGAAGCTTGTGATGTTCCAAATATCATTCCCTAAGTGCTTGGCAGTTACCCAAGTTTTTAACCATGGTTCCTTTGTTCTGTCACAATTGAGCCTACTCTATTTAGCTGAGGCAGAAGTAAATCTACATGGGTAGCTGTTGGATGACAACAATTATGACATAAAGGCTTGATTGATCACCTCCTCTCCCAAATCCCAGTTCACCTGCTGAATAATAATACAGTCAGATGCTCTTGTCCACACATAACATCAGCAAGAAAATCTTTGGAATGTTAAGAATGTGTATGAGATGTCTAAGCAACTCAGAAGGGATGCCACTGTGTGCTCCTTAGAAAAGTTCCCAGTTGCTTGTCACTAGTTGGTTTTCTTTCCTACTCAGTAGGGATGCCAAGTGACTCTTTCAAATGAAACACTAAATGCTTACAAACCAGTGCAAAGTTATCCTCCTGCAGAGGCTGCAAGTTCATGTACAAAATATTAAATATATGCATATTTAATAACATAGGAAGCAGAAGCAAAAGTAGGCCATTTGGCCCCTCGTGGCTGCTTCACCATTCAAGAGGATCATGGCTGACCTTTCAACTTAGTGCCACTTCCCATGGCATCTCCATATCCATTGATTCCCTTAATAACTGCAAATCTATCAACCTCTGTCTTGAAAATGCGTAAAGACTGAATCTCCACAGCATCTTGGGTGGTGAATTACAGCAATTCACCATACTCTGGATGAAAAATTGTTCTCCCATCTCAGTCCTGAATGGTGATCTCTAATTTTGAGACCAGGACCACTGGTTCTAGACACACCAGCCGGTATCTTCAACCTGCGTCTTCAATGTCAAGCTACAGAAGAAATTTGTCCTTTTCCATGAGATCACCTCTCACTTCTCTAAATTCAAGAGAGTAAAGACCTAGTCTGCTTTATCTCTCTTCGTGAAACAAAACTACCATCCATGATTATTGTATGTATGTATATGTATATAGTTTAAAGATTTCTTCATCTGGAAACTATTTCACTGTGTTTTATAATATTGTATCTTTGACAATGGGTTCAAAGTGAGAATGGGCAGTACAGTAGTACACTCGATAGAACCACAGTTCCAGAGAACCGGGTTCAATCCGAACCTTGGGTCCTGCTTATATGTCCTACCTGTGACTGTGTGCCTCGGTTTCTTCTCATGTTCCAAAGATGTGCATGTTGGCAGGTTAATTGGCCACTGCAAATTGGCTCTGGCGTGTAGATGAGTGGTAGAATCTGGGAGGAGTTGCTGGGAATATGAGGAGAATAAAAAAGCAGGATTAATGTATGATTGATATAAACGGGTGGTTGACAGCTTATGTGGATTCAGTGAGTCAAAGAGCCTGTTTTTGTGCTGTACCACTCTATGACTGTATTAGACTATGAGCAACATTAAAGCAATAAGAAGAGACATGGAATAATTATGTATTGTGGAGCCAATTCCCTTTTTCAAAAATATACTTTATTTATAATATTGTTTGTCTGGAATGCAAAACATCCATATATTGCCATTCACATTACAAGTTGTCATACCATTTACATATAAGATTGAAAGGTCTGGATAGATTTGACATGGAGAGGATCAGAATAGAAGGACACCCCGTTAGAATAGAGAGGAGGAGGAATTTCTTTAGCCAGAGAATGGTGAATCTGTGGAATTCATTGCCACAGACAGCTATGGAGGCCAAGTCATTAGGTATAAATAAAGCAGAGGTTGAAAGTTTCTTGATTAGTAAGGGCAACAAAGGTTACGGAGGGAAGGCAGGAGAATGGGTTTGAGAGGGGAAAATAAATCAGCCATGATCGAATGGTGGAGCAGACTCAATGGGCCAAATGGCCTAATACTGCTGCTATGTCTGATGGTCTTATGGGCTAAGATTCATGTTTATTTACATATGTTAATTATTCCTTTTTCATTTACATAATTTCCATGAGCAAACAATCTGTGGCACATTCACACAGGTTCCATCCCCTTGGTATAGAATGGAGAAGGTCCTTAAACTGTTGCCCTTCCACATAGAATCTCAGTGGCGGTTGTACCAAGCTTCGGGCATCTCTCAGCAGGTGGTCTCGGACTTTGCAATATTGCAGCCTTCAACACTTGGTCATGGTTAGATCCTTGCACTGGACGACCAACAAGTTTTATGGACAAGAGAGTGCCTCTCATTAAGTTGATAAGCTGACAAAAGCAGTGTGTATCCCTGTTTCAGCCCATAGCACAGAGTCCTATGTTACACAGCTGTTTGGAATGAATTTCAACAAAGACCACTGTATCGTTCTCCAGATCTTCTTGGCAAACACACATTCCAGAGAGAGATGGATAAAGCTTCATTCCCTAACACTGCTTCCTTGAGGGCAGCATGCAATAGCTCTTACTGTGTATAGAGGATATGACTCGAAGGGTGCTTTTCACCAGCAGCCAAGCAAGATATTGGTGCTTGTTTAGAAGATTTTTTCATGAACATTCTGCTGAATAACATAGTAAGTCTACTCTGGATACACACTGCTTTTGTCAGCTTATCAACTTAATGAGAGGCACTCTCTTGTCCATAAAACTTGTTGGTCGTCCAGTGCAAGGATCTAACCATGACCAAGTGTTGAAGGCTGCAATATTGCAAAGTCCGAGACCACCTGCTGAGAGATGCCCGAAGCTTGGTACAACCGCCACTGAGATTCTATGTGGAAGGGCAACAGTTTAAGGACCTTCTCCATTCTATACCAAGGGGATGGAAACTTCTTTTCCTATAGGGCCTCAAGGACACTGCCTGATTGACATTTGGTCAAAGCTGCTCTTCTGCCTAAGTTTTTTAGTGAAGGGCAAGTGGTAATGCACAGCCCAACTGATGGAACCTTCCATGACAACATGGACAAATTTATCTTTCATAATTCAAGGGATAGATAGAGCATCAGCAGATAGTAAAACTTGGTACTTGCAATATGAAGGTCCATGCTGAGCCTAATGCAGCCACGCACAAATGTAGTCATCAGGATAAAGGCCATATTGGGATCAATCTTCGCCATTCATTAGGTAGTTTGCACATTGAATCTGTGTGAATATAATTCATTTTCAATCTCCAGAAGACAAATTCAGGTGACTGCTGTAGCACAGGAGCAGGATCTGGGGATATGGACCAAGCCTGTGTTACGCACAGTAACACTGCGTCAGAGACCAGGTTCTTTTCTGCTGTGTTCCCCCAGCACAGATTCTGCTTCTTTTTCACCTTGGCTATTTGCTTAATAATTTCCTGGTTCCTCCTGATGATGAAGAGGACAAGGAAATATTTGGGTCAGATGCCTTATGTTTGCTGCAACTGATTCTGCCTGAGGCCAGTTCAAGCTGGTCACAGATGTCCATCAGTTTGTGGACCAACAGCGGATATGAGCAGAAGACTGACAATGTCATCCATGTACAAGGAAGTTTTGACTTGGGCACCTCCACGGCCTGGAATCATTATCCCACCTATGTCCACATCCTTCCTGATGGACTCAGTAGAAGTTTCAATACTAAATTCAAACTAGATGAAGGAGAGAGAGAAGCTTTACTTGACTCCAGATTTAATTGGGAAGTTTTTCATCTCCCATCCATTAATAGGACAGCACTATTGATGTCTGTGTTGAACAGACATATCCATTTGGGATTTCCTCCCTAAGTCCCATTTTGGAGGCAGGTCCCTTATGTTCACGTGCAATGTTCCTTCAAAGGCCTTCTCCTGCTCCAGGCTCACTCAGCCAGCATCCAACCCCACCCCACCCCACCCAACCTTCTAACCTTCTTGCCAGCTGCTCACAGCCAACAGGAGGTGATGGTCGGAGAAGATCACAGGTGTGACATTGGCGGATTTGACTGTGAGTGTTTGGGACACAAATACCAAGTCTATCCAGAGACAGACAAACCCATCTGGTCTCCGCATGGTGTGAAGCTGCAGTGCACAATCTGCAGAGCTGCTGAAGAATTGCACAGCTTTGCCACTTTTACCATTTCAAACAGGAGTCAGGGATGTGATGACTCGTTTGCTGTTCGATTGACTAACCACATGATACGGTTGAAGTCATTGCCCAGAACTACTGGTCAGAATGTCACTAGCAGCAGTGGGAGCTGCTGGAGGACAGCCAGCCATTTGCTCTTCAAAGACAGGGCAATCACATTGACAAGGCGGAGCAGACAATTTTATACATTGTGTCGATTGTGAGATTAAAGCTGCCAGCCATCTCTTTGATTGATGGTGAACCGTTTCCTCGCAGCCAAATACTCAGGCTGGGGAAGTGATGCTCTTTGCTTCCTGACCAAGTCAGTTGCCCAGAGGACCACCATGGCAACCACTGTCTATAATTGCTGAGGAGTGGTAAGCCACATTCTTACAAATATAACAAGTCAATCTTAACCTTGGCCAAGGTCAGAACACATTGTGATTTTAACACTGTGCAGATTAATTTCCGCACACTCTTTAAGTGCAAGGTATTGTAAATATAAGGTCTGAAGTCATAACAGCCAGATATTCTGTCCCAACATAGCCAGGATGACCTGACCTGTGGGATGAGTCCTGAGACATGAGTTCCACTGTGATGAAGCAGCTAATGTTGTTGAGGAGAGACCTAAATGGTTCTCAATCTGTCTCTTCCTTTTGACTCTCAAGTTCAATTTCCCAGAGCTTGGGTTCATTGGACAAAGAACTGCTCCCTCTTCCTCAGAGCCAGAGTTCATTGGACATTGCATTGGTCCCTATTTCCCAGAGCTGGCGTCCCTTTTTCCTGAATCTGGCGTTCATCGGATGCTGCACAGATCTCTGTTTCCCAGAGCTGGGGTTCATTGATATGTGTTTTCCAGACCTAGTGCAGGTTGGATGCTTCACTGACCTCAGTTTCCAGGAGCAGGGGTTCATTGGACACTGCAAGGATCCCAGTTTCCCAGAGCTGGGCAGCACTGTGCTGAGCCTGCGGTTAGCATGCCTTTTTCTTTCCACCACTGCTCCTCTTTTGCTGGGGATGGGTGCATTGATGCTATTACTTCCGACACTTTAGTTCCTGTCTCGGCTCCCCTTTGTCTGCAGTACTTTGGTATTGTATCTTTTACCTTTTCTTTTGCCAATCCTCGTCAGAGGTTAGTGTTCCTACTACTGCCTGTGACCCCTTGAACATTGGCATCCGTGTATTTTGAGCAGTTCTTTTTCTCTCCTGTGTCCTCCTCAGTCTCCAGCTGCTTTCCAACTCAACGTGGCCCTCAAGGATTCATTTAATTCCTCCTCCAACCTGCCCTGTTATTCAATATCCTTCTGCTCAGCACACTTCTTGTCACATAAGGTGCCTTTGGAGGGAAAAGTTCTGTTCTCTTTTGAGGAGCTATGACTGCTGCTCTCTGCTCCTGTGTCCACTCTCATTTCACTGCCTGGATATTGTTTTGCTTGTGGTTTGGGCAGGGTTTGTTAAGTGAACAAACTCTCCTTGCAAATTGTACCATTTGGTCTCTGGATGGACGAGTGTCTGCTGGCCCTTGTTCCTTCAGTTACTGCTTCCTGCCCAGGATTTTAGCAGTTTTGGTGAAGTTTTGACTGTCTCTGGTATAGGTGGGAGCAGAAAGATTTATGGGACCTGAGGGGCACATTTGGCCCACAAAGGGTAGTACATATATGGAACAAGCTGCCAGAGGAAATGGTAGAGATGGGCACAATTTAGACAGGTGCATGGATAGGAAAGGTTTAGAGGGATATGGGCCAAATGTAGGCAAATGGAACTATCTCAGCTAGGGACCTTAGACGACATGGATGAGTGGGGCCAAAGGACCTGTTTCCACGTTGTATAAATCTATGACTCTATGGTATCAAGTACCCAAGGCTCCTGCCAGTCGAGAAACATAATGTCAGGTTTACATCCTAGTCTGCCCTCTTAGCTTCTAAAATCAAAAAGCTGCAAATGCTAGAAGTCTGAAATAAAAACAGAAATTGGAGGAAATACTCAGCAGGACAGGCAGCACCCGTGGAAAGAGAAACAGAATTAAGTGCTGAGGTCAAAGGCTTTGACTTAATCCTTCTTTGTTGGTCCAGAGGGCATGCATATTTTGAATATCTATGCTCTTCTCTGATCTGCCGACACATCTGCTCCGAAACGTGAGCACGTCCTTGTTGGCCACATAATGAGTTAAACATGCCCATGATCAGCGTTTACTCTTTCTCCAGTAGGGCCGGCACCTTATTAAATTCCAACAGCCCCAGTGGTTGTTTTATTGCCTTTTCAAACCTGACAAAACATTCACACCTAAAACCTGTCTTTATTTTACAGATGCTGTGGAACTAATTAGAAACTGCAGCATTTTCTATCTTTATTTCAGATTTCCAGCTTTTCTATTTCAATCAATATCTGACCACGTAACTGGTGCCAGCTGTATTCATGGCAACACAATATTGCAAACAAGATTTCAGACATGAGGCTCCTTATTTGAATATGCAAATACCTGTTTCAGCCATAGACCCATTTTCTGCCCGCATTTATATGCCAGGTTGCACACTTTTGGCATGTGCTTTCTCTCTAGCAAAGTGAAGGTTCAGTTGCTACCTCAACACTTGAAAATCAAGCCTACCTCATTGATATTCTTATGTACCTTTTCCAATCTGAATATCAGGAAAAAAGAAAATGATTTTAAGGAGAGATAAATACAGAAGTGAAAAATAATTTATAGGCTGTGGGCATTGCTGGCAATCTCTAATTGCTCTTGAGAGGACAAAGGTGAGCCACCAATTTGAACTGCAGCAGTCCTTGTCATGAAGCTACTTGCTGCTGCTTTGGTAGGGAGTTCTCGGAGTTAGAGCCAATGATAATGAAGGAATGATGATATATTTCCAGTCAAGATATTTCCTGTGTGATTTGCAGGAGAAACTGCAGGTGGTAGTATTGCTATGCATCTGTCATCCTTGTCCTTCAGGGTGCTCAAGGTCATGAGTTAGGAGGTGCTATCATAAAGCCCTTTGTGACATGCTGCTGTGTTTTTGTAGATGGCAACCACCGCAATCATGGTGCTGGAGGAGCTGTGGTGGATGGGGTAATCAAGCAAGCTGCTTCAGCAAGCAAAATCAGTTTCTCTCTTTCTTCAATATTGAACTTGGTAAAATACAAATAAAATTTATATATGTGACTCATGTTTATCATGAATCATGTAAAATACAATTTCATTAAATATCACAGCATGGGTATTTTAGATTGTTCATTTAGATTGTTTAACAACAAAATCCATGTTTCAGGACATAGGATATCTAAGAATGAAGCACTGGGCCACATCAAGACAGGATTGAAAAACTGGTGAAAATTGTCCCGGATCAGGAATATTGACTCAATTGGCTTTCCAAGCACATTAGAAGCAATTGAATAGGAATTTTGATGTGTGGTGGTTGCCTCCTCTTTCAAGTTGTAAGGTCTGTGTGTATTAAGAGAAAAAGTAATAATAACTATAAATCAACTGGTCATTTTGGCAATTAATCTGTCAGCAATCAATTATTCCCATATTTGATGTCTTATTCCCTTTATGGTGTAAATTTTTATGCTACTGTATTGTATAATCTCTTTCATAAAATTCCCCTCCGTAATATATCTGCATAAACTACAAAATACTTCTTTACTCTGAGGAAATGCTTCACTGGCTGTCAGGGTGTATTTATAACAAAAGGGTCAGATTTATCTGCATAATGAACATATTGGGATATACTTTCAATAACGTCACTTAGTGACAGAACTATGCCTAAGAACATTAGGAAATAGGAGTTGGAGTGGGTCATTCAGCTTTTGAGCCCGCTCTGCAATTCATCACATTCATGGTCGATCTTCTACTTCAGCAACATTTTCTTGCACTATCCTTATATCCCTTGACTCCTTTAATCTATCAATCTCTGTTCTGAATAAACTCAATAGCTGTATCTCCACAGTTCTCCAAAGGATCACGACCCACTGCGTGAAGAAATCTCTCCTAGTCTCAGTACTAAGTACCCAATCCCTTAATCTGAAACTGTAGCCCCAGGTAAGATTCCTCAGATGTAAAATCATCCTCCTTGTATCTAATCTGCTGAGCCCTGTAAGAATTTTGTAAGTTTCAATGAGATCTCCTTTTATTCTACTAAATTCTCTCCTCATATGGCAAACCTGCCATTCCCAGAACCAGGCTAGTGAATCTTCACTGCACTCTTTTTATGGTAATTATATCTTTTATACAACACAATATTCCAGGTGCAGTCTCACCAAGGACCTATATGATTGCAGTAAGACATCTTTACTCCTGTAATCAAATTCTCTCATAATAACAGAGCAGTACATGATCTTGATTGCCAGAGTAGGCACATTTGACTAAGTCCTACACTTAAACCATGAGAGGTTATGGGCCTGTACCAGGGTTTGAGCCTGTCAGTGTCAACTCGAGAGCAGGGATGGGGATTTCCTATGCAGATGGTGGTACTACACAATATAAGCTGATTCACATGCTGAGGAATTCAGGGAGATGTGGCCCACAACTTTTAAAATGAAGATGTTGGCCAAGTGGCAGAGCTGGTTGAGCCACTGCCTCACAGTGCCAGAAAACTGGGTTCAGTCCTGACCTCGGGTGCTGTCCATGTGGAGTTTGTACGTTCTCTGCGTGACTGTGTGGGTTTTCCCTGGGTCCTCTGATTTCTTCCCACGTCCCAAAGATATATCAGTTGGTAGGTTGATTGGCCACTGTAAATTGACCCTAGTGTGTAGGTGCCACACATGTTCCAGATTCTGAATGACCTCTTCTTAGCTTGAGTGATTTTCAGCTAGTGCTGCTGTCCCAGTCAATGCCAAGGAATAATGTGCTATTTTCATCATTGAGTCTTGATTTCAATTGGTTGGTGCATTGCTTGTGTTTAACCAGCAGTCACAAACCAGCATGCCAATCGGGCCATGTAGGAAATATTCCTCCCAACCCGTCCTGGATGTGACATAGAGATAGTAGGTCAAATAGGAAGGGAAAGGCAGGGTACAAGGGGATGGGCCAGCGGTCCATTATAAGGTGTGGTAGATCTGTAAAAGTCCATTTATGTGAGCCTGCTAAAATTGCCATTATATTTCTGAACAGCCTGCAACAGCACCTTTAAGAACCATTGGCTGCCCTTCCCAATGCTTGATGATAAATAATGATGATAAATAATAACATTAGGATACCACAGATAGTGTAGAGCACAAATTAACATGTTGAAAGTATTCTCCTAAATGCCTATTTCAAAGGTTTTTGGAACTTTTGCCTCCTAAACATTGTCCAGTAACAGCCTTGAAAATCACCCACAGTTTACTTGAAAAGAATGTGTCAGCATGTTCAAAACCAGCAAAGCCACATTTTCTGCAATTTCCGGGAGAATCCCAGGAGTGAATTGAAATCAAGACTGGGATTTGAAGTTGAACCTCCTCGTCACAGATCCAACAATCTAGTTTTGCAGTTAGTTGTTCATCCCCTTCAGTGCATTTTTGGGGAGATATAAGTATGATGGTATTGGTATTGGTTTATTATTGTCATTTGTACTGAGGTACAGTGAAAAACTTGTCTTGCATACTGATCATACAGATCAATTCATTATGTAGTGCAGTTACATTGGGTTAGTACAGAGTTCATTGATGTAGTACAGGTAAAAACAATAACAGTACAGAGTAAAGTGTCACAGCTACAGAGAAAGTGGAGTGCAGGTAGACAATAAAGTGCAAGGTTACAACAAGGTAGATTGTAAGTCCATCTCATCGCATAAGGGAACCGTTCAATTGAAAAATTACACCTTTAAACTCTAGTATCCAAAGAGGTATCATACTTTTTGAAACAGTAAAATAGTTGTTGAGAGTCTCATTTGTATTGGAGAATCAGATGTTATACACATTAAACAGGTTAGATCCAAGCTGGTTGATTTTTGTTTCTTTAATTTGTTTAGAAATGAAAACTGCAGTTATCTCCTTTCTCCCTGGCTGCAATCAAATAATATGAGTCAAAGTGATTGTTGGTATAATTGCATTAAAAACTGGTCTATGTCATCCTCCAACTCCTAATAAGTGAGAATCATTCCTCCTCATGCACATTCTTCTGTTCCCCTCCACCTTGCCTAGTGTTGCTTTCTAAGACAAGACTGAAAATATATTGGTATTGGCTTATTATTGTCACTTGTACCGAGGTACAGTGAAAAAATTGTCTTGCCTATTGTCCATACGGATCAATTCATTACACCGTGCATTGAGGTAGTACAGGGTAAAAACAGTAACAGAATACAGAGCTACAGGGAAGTGCAGTGCAATAAGGTGCAAGGTCAAACAAGGTAGGTTGTGAGGTCAAGAATCCAGCTCATCGTATATATGACGGGCATGATAAATAAAGAGTTGGAGTGCTGCCTACTAACTTTAGCCAAATCTAGCATCTGATGATTTTATTCTCAATTGTATGGTTGTTAATTACTCTTGAATACTGAGGGTTATGAAGTGATTTTTGCTTTGCTCATTACGAAGGTTTATTAAAACTTATGCAAACATTACATAAACAAGTGAAGTAAGTGAGATGCAGTATCATGGAGACACAAGAGATTCTGCAGGTGCTGGAATCTGGAGCAATATACACAAAATGCTGGAGGAACTCAGCAGGTCAGGCAGCATCTATGGAGGGAAATAAACAGTCGACGTTTTGGGTCGAGACCCTTCATCGGGACTGGAAAGGAAGAGGACAGAAGCCAGAATAAGAAGGTCGGGGAGGGGGAGGGGCACAAACTGGCAGGTGATAGGTGAGTACAGGTGAGAGGGGGAAGGTAGGTGGGTGGGGAAGGGGGGATGAAAGTGAATGATGCGGGAAGCTGAGAGGTGATAGATGGGAGAGACAAAGTGCTGAAGAAGAAGGAATCTAGTAGCAGTGGACAGTAGACCATGAAATAAAGGGAAGGAGGCGGGGAGTAGGAGGGAAGTAGTGGGCAGGTCATGAGGGCAGAGGAGGAGAAAGAGAAGGGGTGAGGGGCCACAAGAATGAGGGAAAACAAAAAGGGGGGAAGGGGGAAGATGGGTGGGGGGGAACAGAGGGGAGGGGTTACTGAAAGAGAAATCGATGTTGAGGCTGTCAAGTTGGAGACTACCAAGGCGGAACATGAGGTGTTGCTCCTCCAACCTGCATCTGGCCTCAACATGGTAGTAGAGGAGGCCATGGATAAACATGTCAGTATGGGAATGGGAAGTGAAATTAAAGTGGCTGGCCACTGGGAGATCCTGGTTGTTGTGGCAGACACAGCATAGGTGCTCGACAAAGGGGTCACCCAATCTGTGTCGGGAGGCTGCACCAGGAGCACCGGATGCAATAAATGACACCCTTGGATTCACAGGTGAAGCAGTGCCTCATCTGGAAGGACTGTCTAGGACCCTGAATGGTGGTGATCAAAGAGGTATAGGGACAGATGTAACACTTTGTAAGGTTGCAGGGATAAGTGCCAGGAGGGGTCATCAGTGGGGAGGGATGAGTGGACAAGGGAGTTGCGGAGAGAGCGATCCCTGCGGAAAGTGGAGGGGGGGCTGAGGGGAAGATGTGCCTGGCGGTGGGATCCCATTGGAGGTGGCGGAAGTTGCGGAGGATGATGTGTTGGATCCGGAGGCTCGTGGGGTGGTAGGTGAGGACGAGGGGAACCCTGTCCCTGTTATGTCGGGGGGGGGGGGGGGGGGATGGGGTGAGATCAGATGCGTGGGAAATGGAGGAGTTGTAGGTGAGGTCTGAGTTGATGGTGGTGGAAGGGAAACCCCGTTTATTGAAAAAAGAGGACATCTCCGATGTCCTGGAATGAAAAACCTCATCAGGGGAACAGATGAGGTAGAGGTGGAGGGACTGAGACAAGGAGTATCTTGTCTACTTTATATTTTAGAAGTATACAAGCAGCACATTCAAAAATTATCAAATCAAAAAACAGATGATTTTCAACACTATTCTCCCAATTTGTTAAACGTTCAGATTGTCATCTTGTATCTCAATGTTGTTGTCTAATTTTCTCATCTTATTTTCCTTTCTTGGATCATGGTCTCTCCCCGTCTCACCAAACCCCTCCCTGCCCCCACCCCCAGCCCCTCCTGGATTTATTCTGCCCAATTCCTCTCATTCTATTGCCATTTTGAAAATCTCTCTCCATCTGGCTTACTCACTACTAATCTTACATTTGAGATACACCGTGGCTTCAGCGAGGTCGGAAATAGGAACCGACACCTGCGAGCCATAGTGGGACTTTTATTACTTGGGATATGAAGGTTTGTGAAGGGAAACCTGCACTGGGAAAACATCTGTGTGTATATTCATCTGATATGAATTGATGTATAAATTATAAAAGTAATTAATTAAAATGAATTAATAACACATTCCTGCAGGTGATTTACAGAAAATTAAAAACAATATGCCTGCATTTGTGCAAAACAGGAATTTACTTAAAATACCAAATCAATGTTTAAACATTGCAGTGATGCTAAATAATTAAAAGACATTTAAAGTTCTGACCTGTGATATGTGAATGGAATGGTTATTTTCCTATAGTATTTATCCTCAGTAATGTTTATAACATCTTCATTTCAATGATACCTTTTTGATGGGCACTGGAAGTTTAGCCTAACCAAATGTGAAAATTTGGCATAATTTTAAAATGTATTAACTTAGATAAGAAGATAACTTGAACCAAATAAGCTTATTCAATATGAATGGCTACAGAAGGAAAGAGTACCTTGGAATCATCATCTTCAGGGCAAGAAGGGAAACCGCATTTGTATATGTGTATATCTTATTGATATGACTTATCATTAGAGCAATATTACATATTGTCATTTGTCTTACTCACTATGTAATCAGATGTCAAGAGTTGCTGAGTGGTAGGACCTCTGAATCCAAATGTTGTGGTTCAATCCCTACCCCAAACACTTGTGCATTAAAATTCAGGCTAACACTCCATCACAGTGTTGAGGGAATGTGGATAAGATGTTCAACCAAGGATGTGCTTGCCTTCTCAGGAGAAGTGTAGGGTGCCATTTTTCTACACTGTGTCCTGCCCAAAATTTATCCTTCAACCAATGTTACAAAAATAAATTATCTTGTCATCAACATAATGCTCTTTTGAAAGTTGCTGTGCACAGATTGGCTGCTGTGCTTCCCCCACTGCAACAGCGAATGGTACTTCAAAAGTACTTCACTACCAGCAAAGTGCTTTAGGATGTGTGAGATTGTAAAAGGTCTGTAGATGTAAGGAGCACAGCTTCTTCAACTGTACAGCACCCCTCCAGTGGAACTTGGATTATCTTATTTTATACTTTATCTTAGTTTATACATAATGACATAGAGGGGAACACATTAGATCCATGCCATCTCACTGAGAGTAATCCCATTAGTCATGGTCTCCCTCTCCTTATTTCTCTGTATCCCTGCAACCTATTTTCTCTCACATATGCCCGTCAACTTCCCTTTTGACTCTTTTTGCCATTAGACTTCACTGAGGGATAATATACACTGTTCAATTAACTAACCAGCTTGTCTTTGGGATCTGGGGGGAAATGAGAGTACCCAGAGGAAGCACATGAGATCACAGAGAGAACATTCAGACTCTGCACAGACAGCACTGCAGGTCATAATCCTACAGCTATGATTCAGCAACACCAACTGCCATCCTACATTTAAGTCAGTCAACATGTTACCCTCCTTCAACTGATTAATCATTGTACGTTTTGAATAAATCCTTGGAACATCTAAGATATACTGTACATGGAGGTAAATTATGTGTGGCCTCCTATTACTACTGGAGCCTCTAATGCAACCAGTGCAAGTTAGAAGATCAATGCAACCTTTCCTGTGATTTTCTGCTGATAGAATTCAATAGTAATGTTGAGATTTGCGAATAAAAACAGAAAATGCTGGAAATACTCAACCGGTCAGGGAGCATCTGTGGAAAATAAAACAAAGTTAATGTTTCAGGTGGATGGATTCAGATGCATAGCATCTGCAGTTTTTTGCTTTTCGATTATTTCTGAGATTTGCTGATACTGATCAAGTCTGGAATGCAATGTCACAATTAATCTTCAGAAAAATAAATTCAAAGTAAGTAGTAGAAATTCCATATCTGAACTTTGAACTTGTTAGGCGAGGCAGGCGACAAAATCCAACTCACTCACTCCATGATTTTCTGTTCAATCCACTGATTGGTGGGCAGGAAATGAGCTTTTAACCACAAAATTACAAAAGGTATCAGTGATTTAAAATATCGAAGGGTTAACCTGACTCTGGAACTAAAGTTGTTCAACCCTAAAATATAACTGCTGTTAATGAAAATATGTTCTAAAATATGCAGAAATTTTCCTTTTAAGTGGAGGCCAAGCAGGAACGGCACTTTATTGACTTAGTCTGTATTTCTCCATAAAAACATCTGTCTTTATGAGTCATTTTGTGGTTTAGACCAATTCTAAGGGAACATATTCATTAGGTTTACTGAAGGAATATTTTATTAACCTAATTATTGGTCTTCATTTCTTTAGAGTGACCATTTAACCTTTAGCAGTTTGGATGGGATGTAGAGCTCTATTTATACACTGTGGATTAGAAGGGATTGAAAACTAATGGATTCAAGTTTCAGCTTAAATTCCTCCCTCCAAGAATTTCAAAGCTCTTATTTTTAACAATATTATTTTCTATTTTCAGGAAAAGGGCAAAGTTTGCAAGATCTTTCAAGGAGAAGGTGTTATTATGTCCCTAACTTGTAATGATTTTGTACATTCTTCCTACAACCATGTGAGTTTCCTATGGTTATACAGCTTGCTAGTCTACTTGAATTATAGAACTGGAGTCACATACAGAAAATCAGCTAAGTTTATGCAACTATCCGACTGCCTTCAAGGTCATGCTTTATGGCACAAAGTAAAATATTTAACGAAGTTAATTTCACAACTTGTCATGGAGAGATTTTCAAGCACGTCTTCTGGGTTATCATCATAGCACCATAACCATTAAATTAACTGGCATTTAGCTGGAGGTAAAGGAGAAATATCTGATATTGTGTTTATCCATTTCATCAGACCAGCTAGATTATCCATCACCCGTAAACTCCCTGAACACTCTCCTTGCAATAAACACGTACCCTCCCTTTTATTAAAGTTCTCCTCAAATTCTATCTAAACCCGTATGTCATAGTTTAGAGATGGATTCTTACTCATCCACTCTCACTCCCACTTGCTATGGAAGTGGATGGTCTGGTCCTCCAGCAATTTCCTCACTTCACTTCTGCTCTCAAGCCTAATGCTGATAGTTTAGGCAGGCAATTATGTCTAGAAATTAGATCAATTAGTGCATTTTAGTGCACAGTGGTGCTGTAGGGAGCACTGCTGCCTCACAACTCCAGCAACCCAGGTTTGATCCTCACTGCAGGTGCTGTCTACATGGAGTTTGTACATTCTCCTTTTGACCATGTGAGTTTCCTGCAGATGCTCCGTTTGCCTATCACATGCCAAGGGTGTCCTGATTGGTACATTAATAGTCCACTGTAAATTGCCCCTAGTGTGGATGGGTGACAGGGGAATTTGTGGGAGTTGATGGGGATGAAAGAGGAAAATACAGGATTAGTCTAGCTTGGTGTTTGATGGGCAGCTTTGACACAGTGAGCCAAATAGCCTGTTCCCATGCTGTATGACATAAATCAAGTGTACTTTGCCATAACAATCATTTCCAGTTGAAATTGTGCCCATTACAAAATTGTACCAGGCACTTTGGCGCACTTTTCGTATTAGCACTCCTGCTGGTTCTGTGGCATTAGACAGAGACCTAATGACATCACAAATCACCAAATGCCAATTTCCTCCCTTACTAACATAAATTGGAGCTTAAAGATGCAATCTGCAACCTTCATAGATAAGTCGCAGTGGAACTAAGGTTTCATTGGGCTACTTTACTGCTTATATAACTTTTATTGCATGTAGTGGAATGGAACTTCAGGTCCACAGTCGTAGACAGTCAGAGGTAGTACTATCTGTGGCTGCTGCAGGCTCACCAAAATGCATCATAATGGCTCTCATCATGAAGCCAAAGTGCTTGACACACTGTTCTTCAGAGACGCTGAATGAGTTCCTGAAGGTCAGTGTGGTGTTGTACCTCCATTGATCTCTGCTTCTCATAACAATTTGAGGTCTTCACTACTGGTGATGTTCATTATCATCCAGCAGCCTCTCTTCCATACCGGAAAGACTAACAACTGTGAGATTTTGGACCTTCTAAGTGCAGATAGACCTTCAATGTGTTGCTGCTGGATCACAAGTACTCCAGCAGCTTGAGCAGAAATTTAACAACTGAGGTAGATCACAATTGTGAAGGTTCCCTCAGGACAGTTTTTGCCCTGATTTACAATGCTTAAGAATTGAAGTACCAGGCACTGAAGAAATCAATGAACACAATTGATCCTAAAACAGTGCAAGTATCTTCATTATAATATTTTAATGATCTTCATGTTTAGCTTTGGCACCCACAACTCCATGGCAACACGAGTGTTTCAGTGTTATGCAACCCACTTTTGAAATTGGTTGTGGACTTGCTTTGAGCCCAAAAAAATGGATGAAATGTATTCCAATTTTGCCATCAAGGTTTCCAGCCCAATTTATTAAATTTGAAATTTCATTTCTTGTTGAATGAGCAATGTTTGCATCTTCTTACAAAAACAGATTATTCGGCTATCTAAATAATTTCTTAAGGAACATAAAATCTTTGGTCAAATGAAGCAGGAATAGACTATACCATCCCTTGAGCTTGCTCCACCATTCAACTTTGATCATGGCTGACCCTATGCCAGGTTACTATTTGTGCAGACTTGCAGTGTGTAAGTTGACTGCAGCATTTGTCTAAATTTTTCATTAAAAGAGCACTTAACTCCACCCTTTTCCACCTCAAATTCACACGTCATAAACAGACAGATTTACACAGGGCATGCATGTAATAAACACATTTACAAAATCTTTCGAGGAAGTATACAGAGGGAATCTTCATCATGGTGTGTAAGTAGAGGCATTATACTCTAGGTCATTTATGTGTCCCACATCTGACCCCGTAAGGATGAGGCTGGGGCCAATAGCTGGTCTATAAATTCTGCCATTTCCATGCCACTTTCTCACAGAGGTAAGCTTTTTCACAATTGTTTCATGTTCCCTCAATGTTACTTGTTCACATTCTATTGCAATGGATGAAAGAGTCAATTCTTAAAAGAAATTTGTGCAGTTGAGTGCTTGCAAATCTTGAAAGGATTCTTGATCATTGCTTCAAAGCTATCCCACATATCTTTTGTTTGTTTCGCTGTAACCACTACAGAAGAAGCATTGTCATTAAATGTGCTGTAAAGTCCGTGGAACCAATAACATGTCCAGTTCATAAACCCACTTTAAAATTAAGCTGCACAATTAATAGGTTTATATTTCAAGAAGGAATTATTGAAAATATTTTGAAAATAAAAATTCAAGCAACGATAATGAATGTGATCCAACTATGAATTTAATTTTCTTCAATCATTTCCCCTGTATTTTTTTTCATATTGAATTATTTTTATTTTAGAAGTGAGTCACCGAGAAAATAATTTGGAGGAGTTACAGGGCACAATGCAATGAGAAAACTGAATTAGCATATGTACCGTCTGGGTTAAGAGTGTTGTGTATTGATGTTCACTTACATCATTGGCACTTGTAATGAAGTCTTTGGCAAATTTTCTGCCCCATTTGGCTCCATTCATGTTGACGCAGATCTATTCAATTCTATCTTTCTCTTCCTTTCCACCAAAATGAAGGCCAAAGACTTTTATTACTAAGGCAGGGCAGTCTCAGCTTCCAAACTTCAAGTGTAAGAGTTCATATAAAATATAGAATTATCCAGCTTGGGCATTTATATTTTCTTTCTTTCCACAGAGAAATGCTTGGCCTCCACACTCAGTGTGTTTAGCAGCCTCCTACAGTGGTGTGATTAAAATCAGGAGCACCCTGTGTAAGGATTTGCATGCACAGATCTGTTTCCCATCACTGCATGGTGCCATATGTTACAGCATTCCACAGCGTGGTCCTCAAGTGAGACATTGGTTCAGATTCTTGGCCTCTATAAAAGATTAGTAACATTGCCTTGCCTGTCAAAAATAGCATCCTGGTAATGTTTACACAAATAATTCTTTCAATAATAATATTCATAAAAATGAGCAAAATAGATACAAAACAGCATACAAATTAACAATTTTTTGTAACGGATTAATATCTTTCAAATTTTTTATAGAAATACTGTTGCTTGTCGAACTTTCACAAAAGATGGATTATAATTTGTTATACAGTGCATACTTTGCTTAAATCTCGGTTCATGGCTCATTCCAGAGCTAAGAATGGTTAATGATAGAAAGAGTATTTAGAAAGCAATGTTCTATGCTACAAGGATATCTGAAAAGCACCCAACCAAAATCTGATGGTTGAAATAGAGAGAAATGCAGAAACTAATGAGGGGGCTTAATTGCTTGTTTAAAAACCCTTGCAAAGAGCTGTAAATTTCTACTAAAGCCTGGCTCTACAATACTTTGAGAGGCATTGGTTAGCTCTATCACCATCATTGCCCCTACATGCAACCATTGCCTTTGTCAACACCCAAGAACTTACTTGACATTGAAATGGCAAAAACCTGTAATACATTTTAAAGGAGATTTATGAAAGCGTGACATCAAATTACATACTGTGAGACGTTAGGACGGTTGAAAACCGAAGGCAAAGTAGTACATTTTAAGGAGTGCTTTATGGTAGGAAAGAGAAATGCAGATGATTAGGAAGGAAATTTAAGCGCTTCGGACCTGATCAGATGGAGATATGGCAGCTAATAGTGGACTGATTAAATTCAGCAATGATCAAGTGCCCAGATTGGGGGAGCACAAGTTTTTGAGGCTGGAGCAGATGACTGAGCTAGGGAAGAGCAAGTCCAGAGGGATTCAATTTTAAAATTGATGTACTGCTTGATCAGGACAGTGAGCACATGAGTCAAGGATGAGCAGGATTTGAAGTTCATTGTAATACATCCATGAAGGTTACCACAGAAGAGACAATAAGTGGCTGTCAATTTTCTCCCATTAATTTTGAGCCATCACTGAAAGTCAAAGTTATCCACAAAGTCACTGGCAGCCACGATACTCTACGGTTAGCACAACGCTGTTACAGCACCAGTGACCTGGGTTCAATTCCGGCCACTGTCTGTAAGGAGATTGTACATTCTCCCTGTGTCTGCGTGGGGTTCCTCTGGGTGCTCCGGTTTCCTCCCACATTCAAAAGACATACGGGTTAGGAGTTGTGGGAATGCTATGTTGGCGCTGGAAGGGTCGTGACACTTGCGGGCTGCCCCCAGAACATTCTCCACAAAGATGCATTTCACTGTGTGTTTGAATGTATATGTGACTAATAAAGCAATCTTATCTTATCTTACTTCAAAGTAATTCCTCCTGTGGGATTCAATTTGACAATTGTTTGACTCTGATACAATATATTGATGTAAGTCTACACCCTGAAATCCTACCCTCTCACCACAACCCCCGTAACTTGCTCCAAGAAAAATTGTCTAATCAAATGACAATGGCATGCGAAACATAGTTAAACCCAAGAGTCAGGTTCAATGATAGTTGTATGACCTCATCAATTAAATACCGTGCTAGTCTTTTAGTGCCAAGCATGCATGCAAAGCTGTGAGTGAAGGTAAGGCAGCAGTTGTAGGAAAACAAATCCTTCAGCAACATATTCCATTCAGCCCCCAAACTGCCAATGTTTCTTTACTGAGTGTTCACCCTCAACATAATAATTCAATGAACCCAAGAATTTAGCAGGATCAACATTAAAACAAGTGTTGTTGAGTGTTCCACCTTGCCAAATTTTCAGAGGAGAACATATCATGGAATCATTAGTTGTTACTGAATGGAAGGTGACCATTCAGGCATTGAAGTCTAGATCATGACTAATCCTTGCATGATTCCTGGTTCAGTAATGGTCTTTCTTTATTCATTTTGTCTCAGTTCCTAATGATCTTAAACACTTCTATCAAATCACCTCCTAGCCTACTCTGCCTTAAGGAGAACAATCCAGCTTTTCCAGTCTTCAAAATAACTGAAGTCCCTCATTCCCAGAACTATTCCACCCAACCTATTTTGCAACTTTTTAAGCACTTCCTAAAGTTTGGTGACGACATTGAAAGCAATGCTCTTGTTGTGGCTAAACTCAATTTTATATAGATTTCACATAATCTCTTTCTCTTTGCACTCTATCCCATTATTTATAAAGCATTATGTCAGCAATACAAATAAGTGGGTACAATTCCAAAGGGGATTTAGAGACCTGGTGTATACATGTACCAATCTTTGATGCCAGCTGGACAGGTTGAGAAACCCACAAAAAAAAGCTCATTTAACGTCTTGGCAATTTATTCAGCTGTGTGAATATCGCAAATGATTTTTACTGTTTAAGCGGAAAGATCAATTCTTTAAATTATGCACCTAGAATGGGGAATGGAGCTTGCAGGAAGAGCAACAGGATATATGGCCAATGATTTTTCACCAGTTCAGGTTACTGGAAGCAAAACCACAGATTGTGCAAATACACCATTCCACAGCGCTACTGACCTATCTATTCAAAGACAGTCCAACACTTCTTTTCAACAAATGAGACTTTTATCTCCAGCTGAGTTCCTCAGAACTTTCTGAGAATAATTATATTTTGTTAAAAAAAGCATCCACACATGTTTGCTTTTGTCAAAGGATTTGACGTCAATTGTGTTATTAGTGTAATTGACATTTCCCAGTGGCAATCTGGAAAACATGAGTTAACTGGTCGTGTGGGCGTTTTCAAAGTCAGTTGGGGTGTTATTTCACTGTGCACTTAACCATTCCCATATTTTTAGAGCAGATGAGAAAATATAGAAGTAGTGAAACCAATATGTGAGATGTGATTGCTCTTTACTTCTACATTAGGCTTAAAATATTGGAAAGAGATGAAAGTAATCCTCTAATGTAACCAGCTACACACATCTTAATTAAACAGCGGAAAAGAATGCAACTATTTGTTGTCTTCCACATAGTCAATAAAACTTTGTTTTATCAGTTTCCAAAACTTTTAAATACAGAATTGTCATGCTCTTTAAAAAATGAGCCTCATATACTTTAACAAAATTTTAGATCTAATAAAGACTTGAAAGTGTCACAGGCCATAACTCTTGCTTATGACAGGATACAGATATTTTAGTTAGGGAGAGAAAAATAGATACCTCCCCAGATCATGGGTGGGAAAGTAAACCATCATGAAAGCTCATTTTAATTACAGAAATCTTGTTGTTAGAAGTAAAATAAGTTAGATCTACTTTGTTCTACATATGCTCATAGTATGAAGCAGCCAAATCACAAATGACATTTTCCTGCACTATTCCTCCTCATTCTTTTCAATCTCTCTGCAACCTTTGATACCAATGATCAAACCATATGCCTTTCCTCTATTATTGAGTTTTATGGACTATCCTCACTTTGTTCCATACTTACCTATTTATTTGAACACTGCTTTCTGAACATTGGTTCCTCTTCCTATTCCTCACCTGCATCTTCTGGAGTCACTCAGACTTCTTTCCTTTATAATGTCCTCTTGCTCAGCAATAAGCTTCCATGTGGAGACATCATTTCTTCACCAGCTGTTTTAACTCCTTCTTCTCTATCCCTTTATTATGATTAATATATTCAATCTCAAGGCGGGACCATTGCCGGCAAGGTCAAAATTTAATGGTCATCCCAGACCTGCCTGTTAATGTTTTAGTTTAACGGCTTGTGTGCCACTTAAGTAGGCAATTATGAGTTAAGTTACTTGATGTGGGATTGATCACGTATGTGCCAGACTATGTAAGGACAGCAGGTTAACTATCTTAAAGGACATTAGTGAACCATATGCCTAGAAGTTGGACCCATTTGTGCACTTTTTTTTAATGTGTGATTTATGCATAAGCCCTTTTGTATGCTTTAGATCATGCTAGCAATAATTTCCAGGTGGATTAGTAAGCATCAGGAGGTTGGCCTCAACAAGCACCATGTCGGTGTTTCTGATGCTTGCCCAGTGTCAGGCATGCACCTACAGAGACCTTCCGCTGCACAGTGGCTATTTCTGCATTTACTGACAGAAGTTCCCTGTTAAAGGTGTGACCTGCAACCCGCATTTATAATCCACAAATAAAAGGAGAAACCCCCACAAAAGGTCAGCAGGAGACATGTCTTAAAGGATTACCATTTTCCCATTGTTGTATATAAAATTATAATGGCGTAGGTAGACAGGCAGTATCTTTTACTGAGGGTCAAAATATCTAATACTAGAGGGGGTGCATTTAAGGTGAGAGGGGAAAGTTCAAAGGAAATGTGCAGGGCACGTTTTTTTAAGCAAAGAATGGTGAGTGGCTGGAATGCACTGCCAGGGGTGGTAGTGGAGGCAAATACGATAAAGACGTTTAAGAGGCTCTTAGATTGGCACATGAATATGCAGAGAATGGAGGGATATGGACCACGTGCAGGCAGAAGGGATTAGGTGTCATTAGCTTAATTAGTTCGGCACAACATCATGGACCGAAGGCCCTGTTCCTGTGCTGTACTGTTCTCTGTTCTATGTCCTACATTGCTTTCTGTATCAGTTGCACTCAGTCTGTATCACTCAACATCTTTGCGAGTACTTCTTGCAGCCTATCTACAAAACTAACAGCAGAGATTAGAGAAACATGATGTGATTTCCACTGCTAACTATTTAGTCTAAAAAGGTGCCTTCCAACTGCTTCACTGTAAGTTTTCACAATAATCTTCCAGTTTCATGGTCACGCTGATACTGCTTTGGTTTCCATATTAAATTGATAAAAATTCTCATACATCCAAGGGAATAGAGTTACCAGTCCAGTGAAATAATCGCTGCCCTATCATAGCCCACTTTTTGGTGAGAACTGTTCTCTCCAGTTAACTGGTAAAATTATAACTTTGTCATAGATTCAGCAGTTGTCTCTGGTCTCAGGATGAAGCTAACATTCTCAGTTCTACCATCCCATCTGAACGTGACCAATATTCTTTTTGACAAAGACTAAAATTCCTCCTTCATGCAATCACCTGTTGCATGCCCCACCTCCGCCTCAATTCTCCAATGAACTCCTGGTTGATCTCCAATCAAATACTACTTAAAAACTTCAGCTCATACCTCACATTGTTTTTACTATCCATCTCTCCTGTTCTCCCTTTAGTCACTGTGCACTTCTCCTTCTTTCACCTTACCATTGGTGGAAGGATTAAACTGCTGGCTCATTGTTTGGACCAGCTTACCCATGTCACTATCTGCTAACTTTTCTCACTCTACCTCTTTTCTAGGTCCTTTGGATGACTTCTGACCAACAACCAGACAGACTTAACAGAGAAGAGAACCTTCCTGAAGTTCATTTGTCCTCACCATTCCTAGCACCAGAATAGATACCAGCATCCCATTGAGCAGGAGTAAATGTGGGTGAAAAGGACAGCCCAGGAAACAGTTCAAACTTAGGGAGCCCTACAGAAATTCAAACCCAGTATCTTATTATACATTAAAGCCAGACCTTATTGACAGAATCCTGAGTTTTTTTCCAGATTCAACAATAATATTGTATTGCAGATAGGTCAATTCCATTCTTATCTTCAGCAGCTATAGAAAACATTATCACTCACCAACAGTGTGCACATCAGAATGTGCAAAATTGGCCAAAGGCAGATGTGTAAAACTAGACTACGACAGGGGAACCTGCTTTACACCGTGTCTGATCTTATCTTCGATTTGCATTCTCTCTGAGATCCAGGAAAACACAACTGAATGGAAATCAATACTGTTTACACTTCACAGAAACCTGTAAAATGTACAAAGTATTATGTTGTTGCCTTCTTTTCACATAAACAGAATACATGAATGAATTAGTTTTGATTATTGATCCATCACTGCAGAGTTGGTTGTGAAATTTTCCACATACCCACTGCTGATAGGCTCCCGTTGCAAACTATTCTCCTTCATTTGGCCAAACTAATGACGTATCAGTCTGAGATGCTATCAATGTCAATGACAAATAAAATTATTCAATCTTAGCAAATGCGTTCAGGAATTAAATCTTCTCAGATCATTCAAGAAAGTTAAGTGGACACATCCACTGCAGGATTTCTGAACTATCAAAATATCCAATCAAAATATATTTCTCTCTCAGATAGCTTGCTTTTATACACCTTTAATTCAATCAGAAAAATACTTACACATACACATTGTCTCTTTAACTGGACTTAATCTGAAGTAATCCACCACCTGCCGTAAAATCCATTTTACTGGATTGTTGGCCATGCATCCCCAAATGACTTGCTCAGATGGTTTCAGTAATCTAATGCACTCCTCCTCTTGTCTTTTTTATAGCCATAAAATGTTTTCTGCTCTAATTATCACAATATATGTGGAGAACTATCTCTTGCCCAGTGGTGGCAGCAGACTAAATGTTTCTTCACTGCTTTTTCCTGCATTTTCCTTATGGACTTCCCGATTACCTTTACAATATACTAACAGTGCTTTTAAAGATCATAGGTATCCATGTTAATTGTTATTCTTCAATAGCCCACTGCTGTGTAAATTATGACTTCCTTCAATTATTCCTTTATTTGTTGTCACTTTCATATCTGCATTGACTTCTTTCCTGTCTTCATGTAAGTAGCAACAAACAATCTGCTGGAGGGACTCAATGGGTCAAGCAGCTTCTGTGGAGGGGAAAGGAACTGTTGATGTTTTGGGTCAAAACCCTGCATCAGGACTCTGCACCAGTCCTGATGCAGGGTTTTGACCCGAAATATCTATATTTCCTTCCCCCTCCCCCACAGATGTTTCTCAACTCGCTAAGTTCCTCCAGCAGATTGTTGCTCCAGATTCAAGCATCTGCAGTCTCTTGTGTCTCCATGTTAGTAGGTTGAATTCCAAAATCTCAGTTATAGACTTTGCCAAAATTGATACTCAATACTCATTAAGTCATGTTTTGAGGGAATGTTTTCCCCTCTGAATTGTGCAGTTCCCTGAAATCTCAAATTTAACCACCAACCGATCTTTACGTATCAGTTCCAACAAGGCAAATTAAACCAAATACTTTTGGGACTTGCTTCTAGATTGGGAATTTGAAAGTCACTTACCATTATTGCTGCATAATCCCTCATACGTGATGTGACACATAGTAAAAAGTAATGTTTCAACGTGCTACACTGCAATTGCAATAAGAGCAGTGTTAATTACAAGTTTCAGAGTCTAGATTCAGAGCCTGGAGTGAAATTGTTACGAATAAGACCCCTTTAAGAATTAGCCAGATAACCTCATTGTCTTCACAAGAGCCAAGTTCTATGTTGAATATTCTATACGTATAAACCTTGAGTATGAAAAGCCTGAGAACCCATTGATGACAATGTTAAATAGCCATAGAAAGCATTTTTAGTACATGGGAAGGATGGTCATTTGAACTTGCCATTATCCATTTTCCAGAAGACACAAGTTGGGAATGCGCACTCCTTGAGCTTGTATCTTGGTGAATTAGGGAAATAGACCCAGGAACCCAATTTGACCGGAGAGCATATTTTTTGATTAATAACATTGTTATACTTCCTAAATATCAGCAATCGTTTGTAAATTGGTCCCAAGAGACAGTTTCACAGATCCTCTCACCAGTTTTAACAAGCTTCAAAATATGCTTGCTATGTTTATCTGCTTTCTGTACTATTGATACCTGACACGCAAGTTTGAGTGTTCCATTGTGCATCCCTTTGCTCCAAATTTTAAAGCCCCCCTTTCTCTGCAATTTACTTTTCCTCCTTCCTTTATTGCCAGCCAGCAGTCTGTGCAATCACCAGTGAAGCCAGAGAGTTGAAATAGCATCAGGCTCATGGTGTCATGGTTGGACGCATTTCCTTGTTGCACCATGCCACCTATATTCCCACCACTCCACTTGCCTAAAACACATGACTACTTAAAACTCAGTCTTACATAACAGGCTCTATCATATCAAGAATATAACTCACACAGTAATGAACTGTGATACAAGAGACCAGTTTTGGAACACGGAGCAAATCCCCTCCTGGACTTTCAAGATAGCAAATCCTTGCCTCCAGATATACTCTCTTTGATACATGGGTTTATCCTAGCAGTAACATGCCACTCAGTTTGGCGATTGAAATGGGATCATGAAGCATAAAAGCCAGAGCTGGTCTTTTAGAATCCAACCCAGGAGTCTGAAGTTGCTATCACTAAAAAATGCTGACAACTTCCTTCAAATTTGGCTTGACCTGCAGGTTTCATTCTTGCTGGCCACTGCCAATTTGAAGATTAATGGATTAAAATTATGTTTTGCTTAATAATCTATTAATTTCCAAAAAGGAGCCCAATGTGTATGTCATTTATCCAGCTTGGAACCAAGAAAGCCAGCAAGGTGACTGAACTGAATAGCCATAATTTGCTGCTTGCCTGGCAGTTCAACCCAAAATGGTTGAATTCTTCTGCTGTTGATACAGCAGATGGTTTCTAAGTTGATTTTGCAAAACTCCCTCAGTTGCAGCCCAGAGAATTCCTGTAGTGTAACAGCCCAGTGCAGTGCCAAATGTGACAACCACAGAAAGAACTTTTCTGTTTGACCAGAGCTGCAGGTCAACATGCAGAGGGTGGCATAGTTCATGTTGTATTTCTCTGTGGAAGCAAAGTCACTGATAGCAGAGATCTGCACTGAGTTCTTCATTAAAACTCTGGGTCTATAAACTCACATTGACAATAACAATGTGCATTTATATCATATTTTTAATGCAGTAAAACATCCCAAGGTACTTCACAGGAATAATTTTTGAATAAAATGGTCATCAAGTCACCTACAGAGATATTAGTGCAGATGCTAGAAAGTTTGATCAGTGAATTAAGGCTGAAGGAGGCTACATGGAGAGAGGTGAGGTCATGGAAAGATTTGACTGGATGTTCTGGAGGGAAATGCAGAGAGTGTGAGTGATAGCTAGTAGAATGGCAGAAATAAGACATTCACCTTGCTCCTGCCTCTCATTAGTTTGCTCTCTTTTGGCCTGTTCCTTCCTTCTGTCATTCAACAAGATCACAGAAAAGAAATTCCCACTGGGAAATCAATGTTGCCCATACTTTGACCCAGTGATGAAGGAACGGTGATATATTTCCTGCAGGAGCTTGCAGAGGAGCCTGCTGCCTTCTGACCTCCCAGGCAATAGATCTTGTGGGTTTCAAGATATTTTGAAGAAACGTAGGCATGTTATTTAAGCACATTATGTGGATATTCAACCACTATTAAGCCATAATATTCCTGTAGTGGAGGGAGTGAAGAAGGGACAAAATACTGCTTAAGTGAACTTCTTTGTCCAGATCATACCAAATGTCTTATATTAAAGCTTCACTCTTCCAGGCCTATATTGTACCTTGAAGATAGTGGAAAGGTTTTCAAAGATATCCATAAACATATATATCCTTAAGGAAATAAACACATCCATTGGATTTCTCTTATCTAACCTGGCCCCTTAAAAAACTCTAAAAAATGTGTCCAACCTGATATCCCTTTAATAAAACTTTGTTAACTTTAGAGTCATAAAGATGTACAGCACTGAAATGGGCTCTTTAGCTCACTATGTCCATGTCGATCTTTATCGTCCATCTACGTTAATCCCTTTTGCTTGCATTAGGATCATATTTTTCTATGTTTTTCCTATTTAAGTGTCTATCTAAATGCCTTTTAAATTGTACCTGATTCCACCATCTCCTCTGGCAGCAAGTTCCAGATATCAACCACTCCCTGTGTAAAAAATTGTACCCCTCAGATTCCCCTTAAAACTCCTTCTTCTCACCTTAGACCTATGCCCGCTTGTTTCTGATATCCCTACCATGGGAAAAAGATTTTGACTATCTACCCTATCAATGCCTCTCATAATCTTACATACTCCTATCAGATCAATCCTCAGCATTCCTTCTTCAGAGTAGTGTAGCGGTTAGTGTAACCCACCAGCGACCCGGGTTCAATTCCAGCCGCTGTCTATAAGGAGTTTGTACGTTCTCTCCATGTCTGCATGGGTTTCCTCCAGGTGCTCTGGTTTCCTCCCACATTCCAGTGACGTACGGGTTAGGACATTGTGGGCATGCTATGTTGGTGCTGGAAGTGTGGCGATACTTGCTGGCTGCCCCCAGAACACTCTACGCAAAAGATGCATTTCGCTGTGTGTTTCGATGTACATATGACTAATAAAGATATCTTATCACTCCAGGGAAAACAAGCCCAGCCTATTCAACTTCTCCCATAATTAAAGTCCTCTTTAATTCTCCCATAATTAAAGGCAACATCCTGGTGAACGTCCTCTGCACTCTCTCCGGCGCAATCACATCCTTCCTATAGTGTGGCGACTGTGTGTGGCATTAATCATTTTGTGACTTTCCAAGTGCCCTGGTACGAGGCACTTAATAACCTTAATTTATCTTGGCAAAAGTTACATAAGTGCCTTTTTTGTACAATGAATGGGAGACTGGTGAGAATGATTGACTTCATACCATCTGATTTGCTTGTGTCCAATAGAGAAAGCGAAGGCAAAGGAATAGTACATCACCTCAAAACGCACAGTCAAAAATATCAGCCAAATATAAAATGGCAGTTGCATGTGTGGAAATAAAGTGTCAGATCTCCAAATTATTTCATTTTTATGTCACAACTCACTGAAACCAATTTGGATTTTCAGTCATTGCTTTCAACAGCATTTAGTTATTTATTCAGGGAATGTAAATATTGTTGGCAAGGCCATGTTAGATGCCAGTTAAGGGCCTGTCACGTTAGTGGTTCTGTGTCACAGATTTCTTTCCCTGAAAGACATGAGGGAACTAAATGTGTTTTAGGACAGTATCATCATTGTTGCCAGCTTTTTAATTTCAAGTATATTTAATTATTTGAATTTGAATTCTCCGGTTATTGTGGTGGGATTCAAATTCACACTTCAAGATTAGTAGTCTAGCCACTGGCTGCTAGTTCAATAATTGAACCACTATGCTACCTTACCCCAATTAAATTGAACAGTGCCAAGACAAATACTCCAATTTGAGTGAAAGGAGCACTATCCAATAAGAGATGGTATAACATGGACATAACTTGGGATGGGGGGTTGGGGAGGAGCATTTGAAGCCTTTCTCTGTGTAGCCACAAACATCAGGGTAAGGATTGTAAACAAGGCATGTAATATGTGGTGAGTTATTTCAGTGCTTCCTACACATTGTTGCTTTTGTTACCTCATACTCCCAACACCTTAAAGCCTTTGGCATGCATAAATGGCATAAACTTAATTTCTGGATCTGACCAACTGGTATTCTTACCTTGGGATTTTTATATAATAGCCATGAACATGGGAAACTGCATTTGCTCTTTCCAAAAACTCTAGCCCTGCGTGGTGCGACATTTGTTCACAGAAGAAGATATTCCTTTAACCAAAACATGATAGCTCTTTGTCAGAAAACATCCAAACTCTCAATGAAGTGGAAAGTTTTGATTCTTCACGAACCCCCAGTTTTACATTCAGCCTACTGCCAATCATAATGTATTCATGGAAAACATGCAAACTACACATGATCATGATTTAACTTAAACCTGAGGTGGACAGAGGAGCTGTCGCAAGAAAAGGAGATCATCACCAAACTAATGGTTAAAAGTCACCATGATTGCTCTGCTTGGATGAGAGAGCTAATTCCTTTAGAAAGGAATCTCTCTGCCACTTATACGATACCAATATAGAATCAAATATAGAATCTCCTCAATTTTCTTGTACAACATTCTCCATGATGAACCAAGTATATTTCTTTTCTATGAAGTTCTGGAGTAATTCAACACATATTACATACCCCACTGTGATTCAGAACATTATAGAATAACACACAGAACATTGGAATGTCAAAGATCAGAAAATACCCTGCAGCTCATTTTGCTGATCCCAGCTTTGATCACCCATGACTTAATAATTTTTCCACCCCCAGGGGAATGGAAACAAAGGAAACAAAACTAGCAAATGTTTGGAAAAGTACTATATTTGCCTCTCCAGCTTCTACCACAATGTACAGGCCAGGGAATCCTAAAAAGCATGGGCATTATATAAACGAATCAATTAAAGTTAAGATTACAAATGAGTTCACTGTCTTACATATTTTAACATTTTTAACATTGGTATTTTCATGTTCAACAGTAAAAAAATACCTTAATTTTGATAAAAACCTTTCTTTTTATTACACTATTATTCAATCAATGCACTTAATGATTCATTTTTAGTAAATTTCTAATGGCCCACCTGTTTGAACATAAACATATGGGTATTTATTTCTAGAAGCTCACAATTCCAACAGTGTGTTACATACATCTGTTTGGGGGAGAAAAAAAAACTCCCACAGTTTTATATAGTGTGTGCAGAGAGCTACATTCCAAGATTCCCTTGTGAGTTACAGGTGCACCTGGTTTTAAAATCATCAGACCAGTTGGAAACATTGGTGTAAAGCCCAGGAATCTCCAGCAAATGTAATAGCTCAGTCCTGCTTTATTGAATATTAGAAAGACTGGAAAAGCTTGTTAACATGCAGAAACCAGTCAGAATTAAATCTTGCCTAGCATTTGTATAAATATTTCTGATTTGATAATATTTTAAGTATTTTCAACTATCTTTTCATGGTAAGGAACAATAGGGCCACAATGCCTGGTCCCAGACATTACATTCGTACAAATACTCCCAAAGGAAGCAGAGCCTGGCACTCTGTGATTCAGAAGAAGAAAACAAATTCTTGTTTTGGGGAGAATTTCTGCCAAACCCACCCTCTCAAGAAATTGATGACTGTGGAAAATATATAATTACTGAGGAAATTCTCTTCAGTTTACTTAAGGTCATAAAGTCCTTGCGCCTGGAGCCAGTCCCTTCAGCCTATCATGTCTGTGCAAGCCATCAATAAACTACCGGTACTAATTGAATTTCTCAGCACTCGGCCCATTACCTTTTTTGTCATGGCATTCCAAGTGCTCATCTCTTAACTTCTTAAATATTATTGGTATTGGTATTACTATTGGTATTGGTTATTGGTTTATTATTGTCACTTGTACCAAGGTACAGTGAAAAACTTGTCTTGCTTACCAATCGTACAGGTCAATGCATTACTACACAGTGTAGTTACATTGAGTTAGTACAGAGTGCATTGATGTAGTACAGGTAAAAACAATAACAGTACAGAGTAAAGTGTCACAGCTACAGATTGCACAGTGCAGTGCAGGTAGAGTACCCGTTCCCATCCCCTCGTGTGTTCCAGAATTCAACAATCCTCTGGATGAAAAATGTTTTCCTTCAAATCCTCCCTAAATCTCTTACCCCTTACCCTAATCCTATGCCTTCTGATCATGGACACCTCTGCTATGAGGAAATACCCTCATAATTTTGTCAAATTTGATCAGATTTTCCCCTCAGCCTTCTCTGCTTCAAGGCATGCTCAGAACTGTGATAGTGCGGGACTGGCAGATATTCCAGACAATTGGATATTATTCCAAGTAATGCCAAAACACACTTTTGATTCACTTTTTTTAGATGTTACGCAGTATTAGACTCGCATCTCAACCAGTCAAACATATTGTTAATTCACAATAACAGTTAGCTTTGTCATTGGGGTTGGGTTCGTGTGCTTCATATCACTGATGTTTTGCACTGCGATGCTATTAAAGCCAAGTAGAGGCCTCTCTTAATCCTAACAGTGAACAGCACTGAAATTAGAATGGAAGATTTCATGAGCAGCATAATTAAGAACCTTACCACTGCCCTTGACCTAGATAATCTATAGAAAGCATATGCTTATTTTTCACTTTATTTTCATTTCTACTTTACAGGGGCTTTTCCTTTCCTACAGTGTAATATGCAGTGCACAAAACATCTACAGTTAAACAGTGCTGAGGCTGAGACTTACTCACCTTATTCCATCTGCTTCCAAATTCACAAGTAGTAAGGGCCACATGGAAGCCTGATTTTATCCTGCAGAAGAGTGGCATAAAGGTATGGAAAAATGAGGGAGAGAGAGAGAGGGAGGGGATTATCACAACATCCCAGCAGAAGCCTGTGAGTAGGTTATTCAGAATGCAAAGATGATTAGGAAGTTAGAGAAAAAGACCGGACACTCCAGAAGTTTAAAAAATATCAACAGATACTTTGACGTAAGTTTTTGGAGTTTGCAATCCCAATGCAGCGTTTTATTGGAGAGGTGTCAATATTTGGCCATTGAGATCAATGCACTGCCATCTAAATATTTTTTGAAAATCAAGCAGAGAGCAAGATGTCTTTCCTGGCATGAAAAGCTGAAATATTTATCTGTAACTTAAGCCCCTTTTTAGCATTCAGTCACTTATAGTCATAGAGTCATACAGCATGGAAACAGGCCCTTCGGCCCAAATGGTCCATGCCGACCAAGATTCCCATCTAAGCTAGCTCCATTTGCCCACATTTGGCCTATACTTAACCTTTCCTATCCATGTACCTGTCCAAGAGCCTTTTAAGAGTTGTTAATGTACCTGCCTCAACCACTTAATGCACCTGCCTCAACCACTTCTTCCAACAAGTAACCAGCCCAGCTTCCAGCTGCATTGACTGGCATTATCCATCCTGTTCACCACCCTCTAGCAAACCATATTTGGTTTCCCTCTGGCCCTGATTTCAGTTTGTGGGCACGTCAAACAAATTATAAAGGTTCATAAAATCTCTGCTCCCTTAGCATCCTAAAAATGTTGCTCAGCATTTTCTCTGAAATATAAGTACTCACAATTGCTTTATTTTTTTCCTCTGGTTCATGTGTCAGCACCCTTAACTAGGAGGTGCGTAGCACAAAATACCTTCAGGATTTATGCACGTTAGCCAGGTGCTGTACTCCTTCTGGCTCCAGAAATAGTCTATGGACTTATCTACCCCTAGGTCCTACCCACTGCAGGCCCAGTTAGAACATAAAGTCCTATGGTCAAGGCTACATCAGCAGTTTGTAAGTTTAAGTCAAATGAGTTCTGATGGCATACTTGATTTGGACATCTTGTTGATACCTTGAAACATCATTTCCAATTGCGCCATCCATTTCACATGAAAAATCGGCACATGTTCAATCTGTCCATCTTTGTATGAAATGGTAATCTGTTCAAGTGGCTGGAGAAGATCCTATGGCAAAATTTGACTAACAGTTATCCAGACTGGCATTCCACCCTCAACTAGAATCATTAATACTTGGGCTGTTTGTGGGCAAAAGTTAGCTATCAGATCTGCCTGGATTACAGCAAAGACTGCCTTGGAATATCCTGAGGATTTTAAAAGTTCTACATAAATTCCAATTACATTCTTTCATTTCTCTTCAGTGTTTATACTCTCTGCTATACTCTCTCCAAGATTCTGACATCCAAGTTACAGTGCACTGACCAGAATTACACTGTATGTAGTATAGAGCTAACCAGTTTCCATGTTCACTATTAACAACTGGGATTTATGCTTTGCTGCAACAGATTGTACAACTTATGAATGTATTTGCTTCTTTACTGCTGTAGAAAATTGTGCTAAGGGTTAAATGAGCCACGACCAATAGCCAGAGATCCATCTCTAGTGCAGTATTCAGTATTAACCAAAAGTTTGCACTAATCAGTATTTTTCCTTATTATTTATAATTGACCTCCACCCCAAGTCTCTTTCTTGCACTGCTCATGATGGAAAGTCCTGAGTTTGATCTTAATTCTATTCTGAGTTCACTAATCACAGCTAGGCCACTGCAGAGGCATTATAATTAGCACAGGTCCCCCAGGTTATGGAGGGGATAAATCAATTAGGATTCCTACTCTTTATTCACACAAATGACCCCTGCTGTATAAAGAGGACTCAGCTGCAGTACCCATTCATCTGTCACATTCGAACGGCTGTAGTTATTACCTGCTTTGGTTCATATCTGAAAATGGTCACTTTGACAGGACACTGAGGTTGCTGATGCCTGTGGAATCACATCCCAAGCACTTTCAGGAGAGAAGGGCAGAAATCTGAAACAAATGTTAGGAAATGAATCAACTGGTTGCAACAGGATGTCACTTTGGTCCTCCATGTTACTGTGATTCTAAGTTCGCCCATATGAGATGCATGTTCAAATCTAGATACCTTACTAAAGCAAGGTATTTATTTCCTTCCATAGATGGTGCCTGACCTGCTGAGTTCCTCCAGTGCCTTTGAGTGTTGCTGTATAGAAAATACTGTGTTTCAGTTCTCTCCATACCTCCAGCTGCTAATGTTCTTCCTTTATTTAAGAAGGGCAACAAGGATAAACCAGGTAAACTCAGGCCAGTGAGCCTTACAGCAGTGGTAGGGAAATTATTGGATGAAAACTCAAAGCAATAGGATTTATGTTGATTTGGAAAGGCAGGGACTGATGAGGGATAGTCAGCATGGCTTCATGTGGGGAAATCCTGTCTCACATTTGAGATTTTGAGGAGATAACTAAGAAGGCTGATGAAGGCAGGGTGATAGACACTGTCAATATGGATTTCGGTAAGGCACTTGACAAGGTCCCGTATGGGAGGCTGATACAGAAGGGTAAGGCACATGGGATCCAAGGTGAGATGGATCCAAAACTGGCTTGGTGATAGGATGCTGATGAAAGTGATGGAAGGATGCTTTTCTGACTGAAAGTCTGTGAGCAGTAGTGTACCACAGTGATCAATGTTGTGACCCTTGTTGTGATATATATTAACAACTTGGATGTGTTTGTAGGAAGAATGATCAGTAAATTTGCGGATTACACAAAAAATGACGATGCTGTGGATAATGTAAAAGTTTGTCTATGGCTACAGCAGGATATAGATCAGATAGAAAGTTGAGCAGAGTATTGGCAAATGGAATTTAATCCCAACAAGTGCAAGTTGATGCATTTTGGGAAGTCAGGTAGTTGTAGGACATATACAGTAAATGGTAGGGTGCTGAGGAATGTTGATGAATGGATTTCATCATGGGTTCAAGTCCATAGTTCCCTGAAAGTGGCACTCAGGTAGAAAGGGTGGTGAAGAAGGCATATGGCATGCTCGCCTTCGTAGTCAGGACATAGAATGTAAAAGTTGGGACATTATGTTGCAAATTTACAAAACACTGGTTGGACCACCCTTGGAGTATTGTGTACAGTTCTGGTCCCCACATTACAGGAAGGACATAATTGTGCTACAGAGAGTGTGGAGGAGAAACTCCAGGATGTTACCTGGATGGGAAGAGATTGGATAGACTGGTTTTGTTTTCCCTGGAGTGAAGAGGCTGAGGGGTGACCTGATGAGTTATATAAAATTATAAGGGGCATGGAGAGGGTAGTCAGAATGTTTTTTTCCATGGTAGGGGTATCAGAAACAAGAGGGCATAGATTAAAAGTGAAACAAAGGAGTTTTAAAGGGGACTTGAGGGGAAAGTTTTTTTACACTGAGTGGTTATTATTTGGCACTCACTGCCAAAGGAGGTGGTGGAGTCAGATACAATCACTATATTTAGGAGACATGTAGACAGGATCTTGAATAAGCAGAGGATTGAAGGATACAGACCTAATGCCGGCAAATTTGATCAATGTAGATGGGCAAAAAAGTTGGCACAGACCTGGTGGGCAAAGGGGCCCATTTCTGTGCTGCACAACTCTGTGATTCCATGAGTTAAGGAAGCATTGAGGAGGCCAGTGGAAATGAGCCAGCTAAATGCTGCAAAATATGATGAGACAGGCACTGGTAGAAAGTGTGGGTAGGGAATACAAAAATGATGTTCCTGCATCCATTATATTTGAGACATATCTGCAAATTAAATATTAGTGCCACAAAAATATAAAATTTGGTGCTGTGCAGTCCACTACACTTTGTAACTCCTGTGCCCAGACATTTCCAATAGCATTCTCATAGTTAACTAGAAGTGGCTTTTTATTTATGTTTAGTTAAAAGAATCTGCATCTTTCATTGGAGAAAATACACATGCACACGTGCGCGGGTGCACACACACACACACACACACACACACACACACACAAGTTCTGGAGCATGCAAACACACATGTGTATGCACATACTTACACACACATTCACAGAGATACCCACAAACATGAGAACACATATGGACACTTTGGTGCATGTATGCACGTGCAGGCACACACATACGCACATGAACAAACACACATACAGAGGAAGCATTATTTTTTTACTTCTGTCAAGTCCAAATGAACATGTACCTGATGTTGGTGTAATTCAAGTTCAAGTCGAAAGCTATAATGTAACATTCCAATTCACCACCATTGCATAGAATTCCCCAGTCAGCCATCAATTGCCTTCAAATTTTTTGGCAAACTAGATGTATGCTTATTAGGGTTCAACTGCAAATGGATGCTGGTCTGGGGAGATGAAGCATGATTCCTTTGAAAAAGTCCAGGCTATGGAATGTGTCAAACATGTGGATTAGAAATGTGTACATTTTAAATATGTGATTTTCAATATTATTCATACCTTGCAGATTTTTTTAAAAAATTAAAAACTAATTGGTTGGATCTAAAATATGGTGTACTGTTAACAGAATTCTAGTTTAAATCATCTGAAATATTAGTTCTTACAGTAGCTTTGAAAAAAATAAATAAAATATGTGGTGCCACAAAAAAATCCCTGCTGTTTTCAGCCTGGGTTTGATTAATGATTTTCTGCTTAATAAAAGGTTCACAAACCATCTGTTTTTTTTTCCCTAATGCCTTGCCCAAAGGTTTTTCCTTCCCCACTTTAGGCTCTGGGCCAGCCGACATTCTGCTTCCTTCATCCTTGTAAACAAAACCCCTTGTTTTTAATCTTCTAGTGCCGTTTCATACTCTCTGTAATGCATATTCATCGCTAGTACACATTTTCATCGACTACATTTAATCCCTTCCACTACCAGCAATTACTGTAGAATGCTGTTTGTAATGCAAGAGGCCAGCATTCCCTTCTATAACAGCTGGGTTGCAGATGGGACCTGCAATCATTGTACAAAATAAAAATTTACAAGATGCCAGTGGAATTTATTTCGGCTTTTTTTTATGGAGTCAAGGAGGAACCTTTTTGTTAGCTGCTTTCTATGGAGTTTGCTTCTTCTCAGGCACAGACAGGCTTTGACATTTAATCAAAGGGGTCAGATAGACCTGAAGTAACACAAAGGGGGAAATCACACATTGCCACGGTCAATTTACTGAAATGTGATTGCCTGAGAAGTACAAGTTATTGGAAAACAGAGGTTCCATCAGGAAACAGACACTCACTAAAAAAATTCGACGGAAGTATTACGCAATAACCATAATCAATTGGAATGTATGCTTTGTTGGTTAATAATGCCCCTTCAGGGCTAGATTTGGGCATTATTTTTGTTGCCATAACAACATTAATCCTAAAGAGTATTATTCAATGATACTGCAATCATTCTTTGTCAATTTTGCTTGATAATAATTATTAGACTTGACGGCTTCTTTTTCTTTTAAAATCAGCATTAAATATTTGTAAATATCATCGTTAACTTAAAAGCAATTAATGATCTAACTGTTGTGCAGCTTTGCTATTGTTTTGCAATTCCTTAGTCTTCCAATAAAATAGCATGTTTAGCGTGATTTACTTTTGTGCTTCATTTATGTTATTTCTTATTCCTCTTTCACTTCCACATTTTGCCCACTTCACACACCATCCTCTGGGTAAAGCTGGACTGCTAACTGCTCTTCTGTAACTGTGAACCACATGGACCAGAATGACATGTAGAACACCACCCATTGTAGGGAATTAAAAAGAGTAAAGATACACTTTTCCTCCTCTTCTGCTGAAGAAGCCAGTGTGCCATTGTAGAATTCCAAAAAGAGCAAGTTCAGGTATCTTCTCCAAGTAGTCAGTGAAGCTAAACAACATCAGGAGGTCTGTCAATCTTAGGGAGAGTAGTCCAACCCAACACAATCCTGCTCTCATTTGATGTCCACACGCATTATTCAGGAGCAACAACCTGTCTCATTCCCTGCCTCTCTAATTCAGAAATATCCCATTATTATTTGTTCTGAAATAATCAAATTTAGAAATCCGTTTTCTCTGAAGTGAACAATGGTTTATTTTATTACACATTGATTTGTCAGGGCACTAAGACACCTGTTCATCACTATCAGCAATAAAGTATATAATTCAAGCAAAGGTGAAGAACATTCTAGAAGATAAAAACATTCTGAAGCAACCAGCAAGTACATTCTTCACTCCTTTCCTTAAGGTGTCTGCACATCCTAAGATAGAGGGTCACAGATGCCTGTAGCCCACTGCAATCTCACCAGCAGGGTCAGTGTACCATAATTTAACAACGCCATGAGAATTGATAGAGCACTAGCATCATTTATAGAGGGAACAGGGAGAGGTCTTAACACAATTCTAAAGGCAAAGAGAGCTTCGGAAACCAACACTCTTCATCTAATTTCCCATTCATTATTTTTCTACCCTCATATTTTCACGTTGCTCTCTTCATTCACCTTCACTAATCCACATAAAGAGTAATTTTTCAGCTGGGTAGACACACAAACGGGTCATTGAATGGAAGAAGATAACACTGAAGTCAATCTTAAGCCTACGTGAATTGCTGGTTAAACAAAAGAGAGTCCTAAATTTGGTCCCTGTATTAGCTAATCTCAGTGGGGCAGCAGTTAAGTGCTCGCTATTGTCCCCACTGTCCAAGAAGAAGGAAAATAATCTATGATTCCCACTATAGATCATGATCTAATGACCTGGACAGAAAATTTGCACAGATGGACACCTGATCAACTCAGAGACAAGCTCGGCCGTAATGTCTCCAGTGATTAAATAGTCTGTCAAAGCTTACATGCAAAGAACTTTGTTTGGGTAAGGTACCAAAGGGTTGGAAGTGTAATTTAAATTAACTGAGAATCAGCAGCTCAAGAGAGAAGAAAAAGGAATGGTAAAGAGCTTGAAGGATAATAATGATATAATTATTTCTATTAGCTGTCCAGTAGAACTCAGAAAACCATAGGTGAGAAATGAAGTTAGTGTAATGGGTTTTCTCAGCAAACTTGTCCCTGGGAAGTGTATGAATGGTTCACTAAATGAATGCAGAAACACAATTCTGATAATACCTGCTATTCTTTGAAAGACACAATGGAACGTAGAAAAATTCTCACCTTGCAAAACAAACTACAGGCTGAAAAGATCAGCAACATCTAAGAAAGAGAAACTGAGAAAAAAAATAATTACAGAGGTTTGAAAGGAATTTAAAATAATAACTGTAAAGGAAGGTCCACTTGTTTTCTAGCAATACTCCAGAACCGTGCATTCTGAGGGAAAAATGAATTTGCAATTTTTGCAGAGAAAATATACTTAGGACTTGGATTTATATGGCACCTTTAGTGTAGTAAATCATCCCACAGCTCTTAATAGGAGTGTTATAAAACAAAGTGAGACCCAAGTCACAAGAAGATTTGGAGGCTGATGACTGAAATCTTCATCGAAGAGGTAGGTTTCAAGGAGCATCTTAAAGGATGAAAGAGAGGTAGAATTCAGGAGGGAATCGTCTGCTAAAGGACAACAGCCAATCACAGAACAATTAAAATTGAAGATTTTCAAGAGACCAGAATTAGAGGAGCCGTTGAAGGGTCGTTGGAGGAATAGATTACAGAGAGTAGAGGGATCGATAACAAGGATGATTTTAAAATTGAGGCAATTCATAACTACTTAGCATTGTAGGCGAATGAGCATAGATATAATGGGTAAACAGGAAGATGTGGGTTAGAATATATGTAACAAGGCTTCATACTGGGGGGAAAGATGGTCAGTATTGCGTTGAAATATTGTAGAGATAACAAAAGTGCAAAGGATGATTTTCAGCAGCTGACTAAATGAAGGAAGGATGGTGTTATGAGGGACACAAAGAATACCTTAGCAATGCCACGGATATGTGAACAGACCTTCACCTCAGAGCCACATATGATACCAAGCTAGTAAACAAGCTGGTGCTTTGGTAAAGGAGGACATGAATTTAGGAGCAGCTAGAAAGTACAACAGCTTTAAAGAGCAAAAAAGAAATTGAAGATGAAATCACAACTTTCAAGGACAAAGAGGAGTGGCAACGGGCCATGCAAATTTTTTGAGGAGATGAGTGGTGACAGGGAATTTGAAATACAACAAAAAGTGCTTTATAGCTGTGGAATGATGGGCCTGGAGTAAACACTTCTTCACAACAGTGTTAAACAGTTTTACATTGTAGATATGGTTACAGGCCCATCTCAATCAGTATGGTTCACCAGTGATGTTCAGACCTCCTTCAAGGAAATTGTAAAATGCTGTCTCAATTTCTGTTTGCGTTCTCCTCATGGTGGCACTAGTGAGAAGATGTGGCCCATGCGCCTACATGCACACAAACACAGACACACAAACACGTACACACACACAGGTTTGTGAGGGTCCTTGCCATAGCTGATTGATAAAAGCCAGCAGGGCGCCAATAAACTGGGACTGGAACACCAACTTCAAACCCACAGCCTCTTTTCACAGCATCAATTTGAGAGGTGAGATTTCTTGCCGCCAAAATTCTGGAGCACAGCTCGGCAGTGTGCACATTGCCAGCTCACTTCAGAATGTCGCCCATAGCAGAGGCACAGTTTAAGTCGGCAGTGAACTGGCATCGGTAACTGGAGTAAATACTTCATAGCTCCAGGCTGCTCATCTCTGAGTTGAATTTCCACTATTAGCTCCTTGGATTGCTTTATGCTTTGTGGCATGTATTGGTCCTCACTGTAACAGTTAGTCTCCTGTGCAATATGTTTTCAACATGAGAAAATGTCATGCACAAGTCAGTACAAAGCAAGATTGAAAGCGCTTATGAGGAACCATAAATGAACTGTTTCCAATAGAATTGGCATATAGGTAGACCAAGTGGTTTTCAATCTAAATTCTAAATCTAGTTTAGTTACAGCTGAAGATTTCTACAATTGACAGTAAAGAAAATGCAGCTGTTTCACTGGGACTTGGAGTGACATGCCATGGATGGGACTCGGCAAATTGAGGCACCCTATACTGATATTAGTTCCTACCACACTCACCAGGGTGTGCCAAGTGCTGTCACAGGACGCAGACTGTAAATCTGTTTATTCACTCGCACGAACATTAATGAGTTTTAAAATAATAATTAATTAAAATGAGACTGAGTGGCACAGTTTGTTAAAACACCTCTGGGACTTGGGTTTAAATTGAGTCCAGACAGACTGGATGAAGATCTTTGTCTGATGGATGTTGAGGGTCTTAAGTGAAATGAGTTTAGGCAGTCTCCATCCAGCTCCTGGTGTCCTTAAATTTGGCACTAATTGGCACTAATTCGACAAACTTCCCCAGAGAAGCCATAAGGATAGAGAGTGTGGGAAATGGGAATGTCAAAGTGATGCTCTTAATTGCATATGATGTGTGCCATACCTGACTTTGGAGAGCTGGATGCTGTCACTAGGAGCAGGATATTCCATTCGCGACACTGTCATCACTCAACTTGATGAGCACGGGTACCAGAAAATAAATGACAAAAGTGCCATCCACAAAGCTCTGAGATGACCTTGGGGAAAATAAAGAGAGTAGACATTCTGGGGTAAACCCAGTTGTGTTTTCAGCTGTGGCGTTAGCACTGAAGTAAGGAGTAAGGGTGCAGAAAACTGCTTGGCTGTAAAAGTGATTAGTCCCATGCTGTGCACTATGGGACGCTGCTTATTCGTGCATTTTGACAAAAGAGCAATGCAAGTTAATCAGATCCAGAGAAAGCAGACAGGCAATTACATAGTGGATCTACATCTGTTGTGTTCCACTCCAGTGGATGAAGAATTATCTAAATTCTGATGTAACATCCTTTTTGCAGTTCATTTAAACTCGTATTTAATAGGAATGCAAATACCATAGCAGCACCCAGCAACGGCAAGCTGAAGCACATTTTTAGAATAAAAATGAAACAGTTATAAAGAAAACTTTTCAATACATGTTACATTGACCCAAAATGCTTCTTTTATTAAAGCCATATAACAACAGAAGTATTGCCTTTTCAATTGATCCATCAATCTGACTTAACAATGAATATCTTGATGAAAATGATTGATGGAGTAGTGCTTTTACTTTTATCCTGGTTTAAAAAATCTATTATTTTCATCTGTTGCTTTGAGAACATACCTTATAGGTGATAATGTTACTTTGGTTCATGCCAAGGTAGAAGGAAGCTACTGAAACTTTGCATGGTCAGCATTCAACAAGTGTTAATGCTATTTTTTTGTATCCTGTAGGAGCTAATGTGGTTAGAGAAGGAAAATATCTTCTAAGGAAGCAATGATTTTGGATAGCCAGTACCTTGAATCCGGATGGATCCAAGCATCCCTTTTTTCCCAGTTTGTTCATTATTAATAATGTATTAGTTGTGGGAAAGAAAAAAGGTTAAATAAACAAGATTGTTACTTTAATAAAGATATAATTTAGCTGTATTTTACTCCCATCTGCCCTAGCCTCAGAGAGTTCCAGGTGACGTTCACCTGCTTGTCTGCAGACAGCTGTCCACACCTGGAAACATATGAAAGTCAATCTTGAACCAAAGGCATAGCTGATTATATTTTCCTCCAAAAGCTTTGTGGCCTTTTTTTAGAGGCTTCTGGAGATGCCAAGCTACCTCCCAAATGGCGTGAGTTTTGTTGAAATCTATCAAGAGTGTAAAGGGAAAAATTCACAGGGTAGCAAAGAAATTCCATCAACTGCCATCATCCCTCCCATCCTGTCCCACTTTGAACATGTGTCTGCCCACCAGAATATGGCACAACAGTGTGTAAGAGAGGGAAGCCCTGCAGAATCAAGTTCCATGCCATTTTAATGTTCCTCCTGGGCTGATCCATCCCAATACCAACTTCAATAATTCACTGTCAAAATCTTTATCATCTAACCAGTTGTAGACATCATCTCTTAATGCATTACCCTCATTAATATTATACCAAATGGTGGTAATGGTTAGAACTCCCAAGGGCTAAATGAAGAATGCACTAATTGATATAATCAATAATTTTCTTTACTTTTTAGCAGGTTTAATAGCGGAAGCAATCGATTTGAGAAATCCTGATGTACACCCATTATCCAAGTAAAAGAATAAGACCTGAATTCCATCTTTTTTACTATATTCCTTCAACAGATTCGGGCTTCACAGGCTGAGCCAGCATTTAATTGCCCATCCCTGGTTGCCGCTGAGTAGGTGGTGGTGAGCTGCCTTCTTGAATTGCTGCATTCCTGAGGTGCGGGTATATCCACAATGCTGTTAGAGACGGAAGTTCCAGGATTTTGACCCAGTGACAGTGAAGGAATGGCAACGTATTTCCAAGTCAGTATAGTGTGTGACTTGGAGGGCAATTTCCAGGTGGTGGTGTTACCATGCTTGTGTTGCCCTTTTCCTTCTAGCTGGTAGAGGTCATGAGTTTGGAGGGTGCTGTCTAAGGAGTCATGGTGAGTTGCTGTAATGCATCCTGTAGAACCAACCCAGAGACACTGGCAGGGGTGTACAAAAAAATAGTGATTGATCACCTGACTCTATGACAATGGACCAAAAGTCAACATATTAATATTTTTAACAAAACTGGAAGAATGATAAAAAATAATGAAATAAAATACTAACTGCCCAGTTTTGCTGATCTGCACAGACTGATAAAATGGTAAGTTAGCCAATCTTCACTTTCAAACCATAGCTTTATTGCTCGCCAAAGAAAACTCAATACAAGTAATGTGCAATGGTACTTTCAACTCTCAACTGTCTGGCCTTCCATTCATCCATTCATTCTCCAGTCATTAACCTTCTCCTTTGATGCCTCCATCACCAATAAAATCCTTATTCTCTCCTACCTGTTGCACCCTGCAATACCTATCTCCTTTCACTTGAACTCTGAGGATGCAGATTTGCAATCACAAGACACATAACTTGTTTAACCAGTCATCACTGAACCTGACTGAATCACATAAAGCACCACTGTGCTCTGCTTTCTGCTGCCAAAGCTATTCATTCCTTCAGGTTCTTTCTGGAATGCAAAGTTAACCCAATATCAACCTAGTATTAAAGTTAATCTAATACCAGCCTTCCTCTTAAGCCTCTCTCCCCTGTGCTTTTTATCCTCACTGTCAACAGTCAGTGTGAGGAACTTCTTAGTCATGGAGATTAGTATTATCCATGCAGATACCCCAATCCTCCCTTCTCTTGAAAATCAAAACAAAACTGCAGATGCTGGAAAACTAAAATAAAAATAGAAAATGCTGTAATACTGAGCTGATCAAGCCACATCTGTGGGAAGAGAAACAGAGTTAATGTCTCAGGTCAAAGATTCTTCTCTTTGCGAACCAAGCAGAATTTCCTTTAAGGCAACTTCGGCTCCACCCCATGCACAGCTCTAGCCCAGAGCTAAAATCTGCCTCTAATTTCCCTCCTGCCATACACTTTTTGAACTTATTTCATTCATGAGACCCAACTCCTGCACTCTTTACTCTATTCACTCTGAACTACTGACACAAACTACTCTCGAGGGCTTTTCCATCAATCCTGATTCCTTTAATCCCATTCCATTCCATTCTCCTAGTTACTTCAGCTTTGTCATAACATTTCTGATGATGCCACCTTTCACATCAGTGCTTCCAAATATTTTCCCTTTCTCCTCAACCATGGTCTTCCCTTCACCATAGTTGACAGGACTCTCTGCCAGATCATTTCCATTTCCCACACTTCAGCTCTCCACCCAGAATGATAGATAATGTTTCCCTTCCACCCTGACAGCCTCCATGAATGTGAAACTGTGAACTGCAGCAATGCACAAAAAGCTGGAGAAACTCAGCTGGCCAAACAGTGTTAACCAGCCTCCACTACACTCTTTCAACAGGCAACCACACCATTTGTGTCCTCAATTCATTTAGGCTTTCCAAATCTTCCTAATGTCCCCAGTCCTCTCCTTCTCTGTAACTTAAGACATGTTGGAGTTCTAACTTTTCTCATTTCTGATGTAAGATCATCAACCTGAATTGTTAACTATGTTTCTCTCTCCACAGATGCCCTCAGGATCTTACATGTTTCAATCAAATCACCCCTCACCCTTTAAAACTCCAGCAGACAGTAGCCTAGTCTGTTCGACCTTTCCTCATAAGAAAACCTACCCATTCCAGATGTTAGTCTAGCAAATCACATTCAGTATCAATAGTCATACTGGAAGACTGCTGGAGACTGGATGAGAAATAGGAAAATTGGCCATGATTATAAACAAAGGTTAGATAGTCAGAGTTTTTTTTTTCCCTAGGATGGAATTGTCAAATACTAGAGTGCAGAGCTTTAAGGTGTGAGGGGGAAAGTTTAAAGGAGATTTGCAAAGCAAGTTTTTTACACAGAGAGTGTAGGTGTCTAGAACACGCTGAAGGGGAAGTGGTGGAAACAGATATGATATTGACTCTTAAGCAGTATTAAGACAGTCACATGAACCTGCAGGGAATGGAAGGATGTGGGTCACGTGCAGGCAGATGGGATTAGTTAATTCTGCATCATGGTCAACACAGAAATCTTGGGTCGAAGGGCCTGTTCCTGTGCTGTACTGTTTTACGTTCTACATGTTCTATGTAAGTATGATCCCAAGGCATATGAAAGCTAAAAGTGCAAGCTGATACAAAATGAGAGTGCAGAATATGTCTCTGTGGAGCTTAGGCCGGTTGACAAGTTAAACAGATGACTTCTTGGTTTCATTGTTTGGAAATTAGGTATAGAAGCAGAGTAAAGGGATTGCATTAGGGGAATACTCCAGCAATTTTTATTCACAAGTTAAGTAGATTTATTGTTTAGTCAACAGTTGGGCCAAAGGTCGATGCTTCCAATTCCCACTATAATCCCAACACAAACCAAGTAAATCGCTAATCAGTCAATATGGTTAATGTGGCATGAAAGAGCATGGCAGTATATATGAAGTAATTTTAATGGCAGTCTTTGCCTTGTACTTATTAATGATACTTCATATTTTTGCATATTTTATGTATATTGAATTTATTTAAGAAGGTATGATATAACTTTTTTAACTTATGTAAGGAAGGAATTATATTTTCATTAGCTAGAAATGTTGTCTCCATTTGACGTAAAATTCTTGGTGTTCAACTTCTCATCAACTTAGCAAATGCCAATTTAGTTAGCCTCCCTGCCTCATATTTGGATGCCTGAGTGGAAATTACAGCATCTCTCTATAAACACACTATTTTTACTTAATGAAGTAATGGAGTAATAAATAAATACTAGATGGAACAGAAAGATTTTGTCATTAAAAACAAATGTTTCTTTTTGCTTTATTCCTTTTTTACTTTCCCAGTGTAATTCACTAAGGTCTGAGCAAACAAGGGTGTTCTTTTGCAAAAACATGAAAGACCCATTACTCACAAGCATTGCAGGTGCAAGAGAGTTATGTGAGTCTTTCATATGAGTGAAACAGCACCTGTATTCATAAGAAACAGTGAGCTAGTCTGTTTATTCTATGGGTTACTTAAAGTAAAACATCATTGGAAAGTTATTTTAAACATTTTTTCAGGAATTTTAATTGAGAAGTGTTAGGTTATAACAGCACATTTTCCACTCACCAATCCTATTCCACTTTCAATAATAAAACTTTCAATAATAACATTTCTTCACTCTTTTATTAGTAACCACCTATTCCAGAGATTGCAGTACTTCTGAAAAGGTAGTCTCAACATCTTTTAGATCTCTGGTAATACAAAGAAATAGGAGGAGGAGTAGGCCACCTGACCCCTCAAGCCTGCCTGCCATTCAATATGATCATAAATGATCAGCCCCAGGCCTTATTTCCTCTTCGTCACCAGTTTAGCTCTCAATTCCTAACCTATCAAAAAATTATCTTTAAATAACTCCAATAATCTAGCCTCCACAACCCTCTGGGATAGAGAATTCCAGAGATTCATCAGGCTTATGCTGAATGGATCATGTACTGGTGCTAAAGGGGTTATAGGAGAGTGACCCTTGGGTATTTCTGCCTTGCTGCGGTCCACGATGGCCACATCTGCAGTAAGTGCTTGAGGCTGGAGGAACTTTGGCTCAAAATCGATGAGCTGGAGTTACAGCTTCAAACACTGTGCAGCATCAGGGAGGGGGAGAGTTTTGTAGATACTGTACATAAGGAGACGGTCACCCCCCCTTAGAGCAGGTAATTCTGGAGTCCAGTAAGTAGATAGAATGGTGACTGTCAGGGGAGGGAAGAGGAAAAAGAAAACGAACAGGCAGATAGAGCAGAGGACCTCGGAGGCTGTTCCCCTCAGTAACAGGTTTTCTGCTTTGGAGACTGTTGAGGGAGATGACTTGCCAGGGCCTAGCAGCAGTAGCCAGGTCTGTGGCACTGGGACCAATCCTGCTGCTCAGAAAGGAAGGTAGGAGAAGAGGAAGGTGGTAGTGGTAGGGGACTCGATAGTCAGGGAAACAGACAGGAGGTTCTGTGGGAGTGAGCATGAATCCCAAATGGTTTGTTGCCTCCCAGGTGCCAGGGTCCGGGATGTCACTGATCGGGTCCACAGGATTCTAGAGTGGGAGGGAGAACAGCCAGAAGTCGTGGTTCATGCTGGTACCAACGATATAGGTGGGAAGAGGGATGAGGTCCTGAAAAGTGAGTTTAGCGAGCTAGGCAGAAGGCTGAAGGACAGGACCTTGACGGTAGCGATCTCGGGATTGCTGCCGGTGCCACGCGATAGTGAAGGTAGGAATAGGAGGAGATGGCAGATAAATGCGTGGCTGAGAAGTTGGTGCAGGAGGGAGGGTTTTAGATTTTTGCATCATTGGGATCTCTTCTGGGGAAGGTGGGACCTGTACAGAGAGGACGGGTTACACCTGAACCTGAAGGGGGCCAATATCCTTGTGGCCAGGTTTGCTAGGGTGGTTCAGGAGGGTTTAAACTAGATTGCGAGGGGGAAGGGAACCGGAGGAGTAGGTCAGAGGAAGAAGGGGATGGGGAAAAGTCAGATCTGACAGGTAGAGAGGCTTTGAGGAAGGCGAAGCAGGCTATAAAAGTAGTAATGTGGATGGGCTAAAGTGCATTTACTTGAATGCGAGAATCATCAGGAAAAAGGGAGATAAACTGAGAGCTTGGATAAGTACATGGGACTATGATATTGTGGCTATTACAGAGAAATGGCTGACATCGGGGCAGGAATGGATATTTAATATTCCTGGTTTTCAGTGTTTTAAAAGGGATGGGGGGGGAGAAGAGGACGAGGGGTGGTGATACTGGTCAGGGACAGAGTTACAGCTGCAGAAAGAGTAGATAATGTAGAAGGATCCTCTCTAGAGTCAATATGGGTGGAAGTTAGGAATAAGAAAGGGGTAGTTACCCTCCTGGGAGTATCCTATAGGCCCCCCGGTAGCAGTAGGGATACTGAGGAGCAGATTGGGAGGCAGTTTTTGGAGAGATGCGAAAATAACAGGGTTATTATAATGGGAGACTTCAACTATCCAAATATTGATTGGCACCTACTTAGTGCCAAAGGTTTAGACAGGGCGCAGTTTGTTAAGTGTGTCCAGGATGGATTCCTGACGCAGTATGTTGACAGGCCGACTAGAGGGAATGCCATATTAGATCTAGTTTTAGGAAATGAACCTGGTCAGGTGACAGATCTATCAGTGGGTGAGCATTTGGGGAACAGTGACCATTTCTCCATAACCTTTAGAATTGTCATGGACAGGGATAGGAGCAAAGAGGACAGGAAGATATTTAATTGGGGAAAGATGAATTATGAGGCTATAAGGCGAGAACTTGGGAGAGTAAATTGGGGTGACATTTTTGAAGGGAAATGTACTATGGAGATGTGGTCGATGTTCAGGGATCTTTTGCAGGATGTTAGGGATAATTTTGTCCTGGTGAGGCAGAGAAGGAATGGTAGGGTGAAGGAACTGTGGGTGACGAGAGAGGTGGAACAACTAGTTAGGAAGAAGAGGGCAGCATACATAAGGTGTAGGCAGCAAGGATCGGGCAGGGCTCGTGAGGAATATAGAGTGGCAAGGAAGGAACTTAAGAAAGGGCTGAGGAGAACGAGAAGGGGACATGAAAAGGCTTTGGCGAGTAGAGTTAAGGAGAATCCCAAGGCTTTTTTCTCGTATGTAAAGAACAGATGGATGGCTAGGGTAAAGGTAGGTCCGATTAAAGACAAAGGTGGGAGGATGTGCCTGGAAGCTGTGGAAGTGGGTGAGATTCTCAATGAATACTTCTCTTCAGTATTCACCAAGGAGAGGGGTCTTGATGATGCTGAGAACAGTGTTGGTGAGGGTAATGTTCTAGAGTATGTAGATATTAAGAGAGAGGATGTGTTGGAGTTGTTAGAAAATATTAGGTCAGATAAGTCCCCGGGGCCTGACGGAATATTCCCCAGGCTGCTTCGTGAGGCGAGGGAGGAGATTGCTAAACCATTGGTTAGGATCTTTGAGTCCTCGTTGTCCACAGGGATGGTACTGGAGGATTGGAGGGTGGTGAAGGTTGTCCCCTTATTCAAAAAAGGAGTAGGGATAGTCCAGGGAATTACAGACCGGTGAGCCTTACGTCTGTGGTGGGTAAGCTGTTGGAAAGGATTCTAAGAGATAGGATCTATGAGCATTTGGAGAAACATGGACTGATTAGGGACAGCCAGCATGGAATTGTGAAGGGAAGATCTTGCCTCACAAGTCTGATAGGGTTCTTTGAGGAGGTGACCAGGAAGATTGATGAGGGTAGTGCAGTGGATGTGGTCTACATGGATTTTAGTAAGGCATTTGACAATGTTCCGCATGGTAGGCTTCTTCAGAAGTTCAGAGGCCAAGGGATCTGGGGAAGCTTGACCGTGTGGATTCAAAATTGGCTTGCCTGTAGAAAGCAGAGGGTTGTGGTGGAGGCAGTGCATTTGGATTGGAGGGCTGTGACTAGTAGTGTCCCGCAGGGATCGGTTCTGGGACCTCTACTTTTTGTGATATTTATTAACGACTTAGATGAGGGGGTGGAAGGGTGGGTTAGCAAGTTTGCAGATGACACAAAGATCAGTGGTGTTGTGGATAGTGTGGAGGGCTGTAGAATCTTACAGAGGGATATTGATAGGATGCAGAGCTGGGCTGACAAGTGGCAGATGGAGTTCAATCCAAAGAAGTGTGAGGTAGTACGCTTTGGAAGGACAAACTCCAAGGTGGAGTACAAGGTAAATGGCAGGATTCTGGGTAGTGTAGAGGAGCAGAGAGATCTGGGGGTTCATATCCACAGATCACTGAAAGTTGCCTCACCGTTGGACAGGGTAGTTAAGAAAGCTTATGGGATGTTAGCTTTCATAAGTCGGGGGATCAAGTTTAAGAGCCACAAAGTGATGATGCAGCTTTCCAAACTCTGGTTAGGCCACACTTAGAGTACTGTGTCCAGTTTTGGTCACCTCATTATAGGAAGGATGTGGAGGCATTGGAAAGGGTGCAGAGGAGATTTACCAGGATGCTGCCTGGATTAGAGAGTATGGATTATGAGGAGAGACTAAAGGAGCTAGGGCTGTTCTCATTGGAGAGAAGGATAAGGGGAGACATGATAGAAGTATACAAGATATTGAAAGGAGTAGATAGAGTGGACAACCAGCGCCTCTTTCCCAGGGTACCAATGCTCAAAACAAAAGGACATGGCTTTAAGGTATTGGGTGGGAAATTCAAGGGTGACGTCAGAGGGAGGTTTTTCACCCAGAGAGTGGTTGGTGCATGGAATGCGCTGCCTCGGGTGGTGGTGGAGGCTGATACATTGGACAATTTCAAGAGATTGTTAGATAAGCATATGGAGGAATTTAAGTTAGAGGGATATATGGGAGGAAGGGGTTAGATAGACTTAGGTGTGATTTGAAGGGTGGCACAACATGGTGGGCCGAAGGGCCTGTATTGTGCCGTATTGTTCTATGGTTCTATGGTTTTTCTTCTCCTTTGGTGCACCTATCTCTTGTCTTCAAATGGCAGCAACCCTGAAGATCCTGCTCAAGACCAAGAACTTGATGCAAAGGGCTCAATTTCCATTCGTGAGAAAAAGAAGTCTGAGCTGTTTTAGCGCGTGGGTCTCATACAGGTAACTATTGGCCAGTTAGCTTAATTTTCTTAGGTAACTACAGGCCAGTTAGCTATAAGTCTGTAGTCGGGAAAATGCTTGAAGCTATCATTAAGGAAGAATTAACAAGACATCTGCATAGAAGTGGTTCCATCAAGCAGACACGACATGGATTGAGGAAGGGCAGGTCCTGTTGGACAAACTTACTGTAGTTCTTTGAGGATATAATGAGTGCAGTGGATAGGGGGGAACAAATGGATGTTGTATACTTGTATAAAGTACCACCTATCCCCCAACTGCATGCAAATTTATCCATAAGATAAGGATGCATGGAGTTGGGGGTAAGGTATTAGCATGGATAGAGGATTGGTTAACCAATTCAAGGCAGAGAATTGGGATAAATGAGTGTTTCTCTGGTTGGCAATCTGTGGTGAGTGGGATGCTGCAGGGGTCAGTGCTGGGCCCACAACTGCTCACGATATACATTAACAATTTGGAAGAGGGGACCAAGTGTAGCATATCTAAATTTGCTAATGACACTAAATTGAGTGGAAAAGCAAATTGTGAAGAGGATGCAGAGAGTCTGCAGAGAGATATAGATAGGTTAAGTGAGTGGTCAAGAGTCTGGCAGATGGAGTACAATGTTGGTAAATGCGAGGTCATCCACTTTGAAAGGAAAAATAGAAGAACAGATTATTATTTAAGTGGTGAAAGGTTGCAGCATGTTGTTGTGCAGAGGGACTTGGGAGTGCTTGTGCATGAATCACAAAAGGTTGGTTTGCAGGTGCAATATGTTATCAAGAAGACAAATGGAATGTTGGCTTTCATTGCTGGAGGGATTGAATCTAAGAGCAGAGAGGTTATGTTGGAACTGCACAGGGTACTGGTGAGGCCACACCTGGAGTACTGTGTGCAGTTCTGGCCTCCTTACTTAAGGAAGGATATACTGATATAGCAGGCATGGTAGCGTAGCGGTTAGCATGACGCTATTACAGCGCTGGCGACCTGGGTTCAATTCCCACCGCTGTCTGTAAGGAGTTTGTATGTTCTCCCTGTGTGTCTGCATGGGTTTCCTCCGGGTGCTCCGGTTTCCTCCCACATTCCAAAGACATACACGTTAGGAAGTTGTGGGCTTGCTATGTGGACGCCAGAAGCGTGGCGACACATGCGGGCTGCCCCCAGAACACTCTATGCAAAAGATGCATTTCACTGTGTGTTTTGATGTACATGTGACTAATAAAGGTATCTTATCTTATCTTTTGATTTTGGAGGTGGTGCAGAGGAGGTTCACCAGGTTGATTACAGAGATGGGGGGTTAGCCTATGAGGAGAGATTGAGTCACCAGGACTATACTCACTGGAATTCAGAAGAGTGAAAGGGGATCTTATAGAAACCTATAAAATTATGAAAGGGGTAGATAAGGATAGAGGCAGGAAGGTTGTTTCCACTGGTAGGTGAGACTAGAACTAGAGGACATAGCCTCAAGATTCAAGAGAATAGATTTAGGACGGAGATGAGGAGAAACTGCTTTTCCCAGAGAGTAGTGAATCTGTGGAATTATCTGCCCATGGAAGCAGTAGAGGCTACCTCATTAAATATATTTAAGACACAGTTAGATTTTTTGCATAGTATAGGAATTAAAAGTTATGGGGAAAAGGCAGGTAGGTGTACAGTATCTGAGTCCATGGCCAGATCAGCTGTGATCTTATTGAATGGCGGAGCAGGCTCAATGAGCCAGATGGCCTACACCTGCTCCTATTTCTTATGTTCTTATATGAATCATGCTGGCAGAAAATTGTGTGGCCTGGTAGTCACTTTACAACACAATGTAGGTAAAGGCAATGGGATCTGGAAGTATCACATGTGAGTCTTCAGTAACAACAGGAGAAAGTCCAGGGCAAGGTAGTCTATTTTTTTTTCCTTATGGGAAAATTGCTGTTTTACCGATTTATCCATATTGGCTTTTCCTTCTTTCTGGCAGGAACTGACCAACTTTGTCCTGGTGAAAGCCTATGGGAGCTTCCCTTGCTTAATCCCGAGCTAACATTGTAATTGTGTACTGAATATATCACTGGGGTCTATCGACAATGAGCGTTTGTCCCAACTGCTAACTCAGGAGAAGTGATTTAAATCCCAGAGAGTAATGCCAGTGAACAAGTAAACTGCATGATTTTACTTGCCCTCTCAGGCAACTTCACCTGAGAGGGTGTGGTTAAAACTGCACCACTGCGATTTACCTTTGTAAAGTGATATTTTACCATTCTGTGGCAATCTCATATAAACTCATTAACCTGATTCATATACATGGCAAACTGATAAGTAATTCACTCAAGCTCTTTATGATGTTTATTTCTTTGTACTCCAGAGAAGTATTACCTGTTTGGTCAACGACAAGAATGTTCATTCCCACAGGATTAAAAGTGTTTAACAGTAGAGTAAATAATTACCAAGTACTCAGAGGCAGGACAAAAATACAGAAGAAAAGGAAATTATATTGTGTGACTATGTTGTACCCCATCATGGAATATACCATATGTCTACTTTCCTCATGCAATATGGATGTATTGGAAAGCAGTTTAAGCCAGGATCCGTGTGGCATTTACCAGACATCGTTAGGAGAGTTTTTGAGAGGAATGCACATGGAATCCCAAGTAAAGGTCCTTATGTGTGATTTATATTTCCACAATCGACAGTTGCTGTTGCGTTCATAAGGGCAATATCACCAAGCCTGCATTTATTATTCTTTGTCAAGAACAGTCCAGGAAAAAATATTTGAAAACTGTGTTATATCTTTATTAATCACCTGTCATAGGTCTGCATTGTTTATCCTTCATGCTGCAGCAGCATTATTTTACAGGTGCTCGCCTAAATCTGGGAAGGCACAAATTTGAATTTAACAAAGCATTTTTTATCCAGTGGGATCTGTTTGGTTTTTTTTGCTGAAACAAATTCAATTTTAAAGTATGATCGTTTAAAAATTTTTTGCAGACAGAGTAACTTGTACACTATTCGAGGGCACTGGAGATTAACTCCCCACACAGCTGTATCTTTTACCCATACATCCCGTAGGAGATCTGTCAGAAAATATGCCACATTCTACAGCTTCCACATCATTCTTTTCAAGATCGGAGAGAAAAAATATGGAATTGACATAGTCTAAATTATAACCGATTTCTTTTCCATTTAAAGTGGGCATAACTATTAATCTCCATTGGAAAACAATGAACATTTCAGCAATGTTAGAGAAGGTTGCAATGACTTCATAAATGTATTAAGCACACTTTTTGTATATAGATATACATAAAGATAGTTAGTGGTTTAATTGCAAGGCACACTTAACCTATACATATTTTGAGTCTTCGGACTCTTGCTATAGATTGTGTGTTCCAGTCAGTGCCATTGTTACAAACTCACAAAACAAGCACATACGTGCAGCATTGTCACAGTATGTCCAGACACAGAATAAAATACTCATGCATATGATCATACTACACTGCTCCCTTTTTCTTGAAGAAGGCATTTTTTTTCTTTATCTTTTTTACACTTTTAAGAATGGGGTATGACACTAATACATATTTCAAGTTACTAACTTGGGTATACTCAGGTTTCTCTTTTAAAGGAACAAAAACTGTAAATCTAATTAAGTAACCAGTTTTCAGAGTCTTCCTCTTTTTGACTGCTTGATTCTGGAATTGAACTGAAAAGAGCCTCTGTTCCTTTATCAGACTTGTTTACAGTGAGTTCGATTTTCTGCTGGAGATGGGGAGGTGGAGATGTTAAGAACACGAGTATACTTGTTTTGCTTGAAGCTGTTCTCTATGATTGGCATTATGGAATGTTTTTGTCTCAACTGTTTCTGTTCAGACCGAGAAGTCAAATTTCATTGGAAAAGGCTCAGGCGTGTTCTCAGTATTCTCTTAATCAAGAGTTCTTCAAGCCTGCACCCTGTCTAAGTGTGCATTGTTGTTCTGTGCTTCAGCAAGATATTGGCCAAGTGTTGTCTCATTATAATTTTGAATGTAGCAGCAATATATGGAGGAATTTAAGGTAGAGAGATACGTGGGAGGAAGGGGTTAGATAGTCTTAGGAGTGGTTTGAAGGTCAGCACAACATGGTGGGCTGAAGGGCCTGTATTGTGCTGTATTGTTCTATGGTTCTATGGTTCTAACACTTGCTCCCTGGGAGCTTCTTCAACTGTTCTGACTGACCTTTTGCCTGTTCCATTTGAAAATGGGCAAAATGAAGAAATGAGAATATGTTTGATGACATTCTGTTTTACGAAGCTTGAAAGCAAAGCAGATTGAAACTGAGCACCATTATCAGAAATGAGCACTTCGAGTAAGCCATGGTCTGCACATATAAACCATAGATCATCTTTAACGTATTCAGTAGTGATATAACAGTAATGATATAATGAGAGCTTCTATTCAATCCACTCTGAATGACTAAAGATCAGTGTGAGGAAATCATCACTCCCTTTTTTGTAAAAGTCTATGTGTACATTATGAAAAGCTCTAATAGCCACAACAATGACTACAAAAGATTTTTTGGTGGCTATAATTTTAGCAAATACTACATAAATGATTTGAAGTCACTGTCCAAACTGGGTCAGAAAATAAAACTTCATACTGTTTTCATACTGTCTATACCTGTGTATTCATATGAAGTTCGGCTTAAGTAGTGAGTATTCCCATTCTATAGCTCCATTTTTGCACTGCTGCTCAAATGGCAACTCATTGTAACCATCGGGGAATAGTATTAGTCCCTTCTTGAGGCACTGCCCTGCCATCTTCTTGCAGCTACCATCAGGCAGGTAGCATAGAAGACTGAAGTCCCACACCACCAGGTTCAAGAACAGCTACTTCCCTTCAACCATTCGGTTCTTGAACCAACCGGCACAACCCTAAGCACTACAGTATAGCAACACTATGACCACTTTGATCACAGAGACACAAGAGATTCTGCAGATGCTGGAATCTGGAGCAATATACACAAAATGCTGGAGGAACTCAGCAAGTCAGGCAGCATCTATGGAGGGAAATAAACAGTCAATGTTTTGGGTCGAGACCCTTCATCAGGACTGGAAAGGAAGAGGGCAGAAGCCAGAATAAGAAAGTCAGGGGAGGGGGAGAAGCACAAGCTGGCAGGTGATAGGTTGAGTCTAGGTGAGAGGGGGAAGGTACTGTAGGTGGGTGGGTGAAGGGGGATGAAAGGGACTGATGTAAGAAGCTGAGCAATGATAGGTAGAAGAGGCAAAGGGCTGAAGAAGAAGGAATCAGGTAGGAGAGGACGGTAGACCATGGAATAAAGGGAAGGAGGTGGGGAATAGATGGGCAGGTCATGGTGGTGGGGGAGGGGGTGAGGAGGCCACAGGAATGAGGGAAAACAAGGAGGGGGGGAACTTCCGGTAACCCCTCCCCCTTCTCCCCTTCTTACCCCCCACTTTGTTTTGATCACTTTGCACTAAAATGGACATTGTTTTTTTTTGTTCTAATTGTGTTCTTTCTTATAAAAATGGTGTATAATTTATATCTAATTTATGTTTTTCTTGAGTGCTACTTATGTGATGCTATGTGCCTGTGATGCTGCTGCTAGTAAGTTTTGCATTGCACCTGTGCATACATGTACTTGTGCATTTGACAATAAACTCGACTTTGACTTTGAGTTCCTTACCTGTACTCTGCTCAAATTCTGTTCATCCTTCAAATGTCTGTTCATAGAACCTATTCAACACTGAGTCTGTCTGATTTCAGGCACTGTCACTCAAATGTCCTCTTCCATGAGTTTAGCACATCAATCACATCATCACTTCCAATATCAGAGTTCACATGCATTACTGACAAGAGGACATATACAATGATGTTTTGCTTGGAATTCCTGAAATCAAATATATGGTCATACTGTGATGGAAAGATTTCTCATTTTTAAACCCTTATTGCCTCCATTATAGGTACTGCTGATTTGGGACATTAAATTGTTAGAAGTGGCTTATGATCTGTTGCTGGGGATAAAGGGTCTGCTGAGTAAGAACTGATAGGATTTCTTGATTCCAAATATTATTGTTTGTGAGGATGTGAGAAGCAAAAGCAATGGGTTTCTCTTACCCATCATAAATCATGTGGCTTATCACTGGACCTCCAACCTAACTTGATGTGTCATATGCCAAATTCAATACATACATAGCATTGTCCTGAAGCAGAAAACCCATTCCAAGCTCTGTCAGGGGAAAAGCTTGCCAGGTAGACAGCGGGAAGAATTCAAGGATATGATCAAAGCCCTCCTGAAGAAATACAACATCCTCACTGATTCCTGGGAATCTCTGACCCATGACCACTGAAGGTCCTCAAGGTCATTTGGGATGGCCTCATTCCATGCATTAGGAGCACATGGGAGTCCTATGTGAGCAATGCAAGGAGCACACCACCTCACAAATTGCCCAACAGACCAGACTGAAGTATGTAAAATTTTGAGGGGTATAGATAGGCTAGCCTGCAGCAAACTTTTCCCCTTATCAGAGGTGAGTAAAACTAGAGAATATAGATTTAGGGTAAGGAGTAAGAGATTCAGAGGGGATCTGAGGGGGACCCTCTTCACCCAGAGTGTGGTGAATACCTGGCATGCACTGCCAGAGAGTGGTGGAAGCAGAGTTGCTGACAGCAGAAGTGTGTAGGTGAGCACTTAGCTCAACTAAACATAGATGGCTAAGGGCCAAGAGCTGGAAGATGAGGTTAATGTAGATTGGTACCCACTGGTCAGCATGGATATGGTGGGCTGAATGGCCATCATCCATGCTGTATGACACTATAATTCTATGGTTCTATGAGACCGCCCCATCAAGCACTTCCTGTCCCTTCTGGAGAAGAGCCTGAGATTCCCATGTAGTTCTCAATAGCCACCTCAGAACCCACAAACCTGTAATGGAAGCAAGTCATCCTCAATCCCAGGGAACAGTCTAAGAAGAAGTGGATGAATAATATCAATGTCAGTTAATTTGAAAAAAAGTTTGAAACCTATCTTCAGGAAGCTCTGCCAGGCTTTTGGCAGGGCTCTTCAAGGCATCATATTTGAGGGATAGGGGAAGATGTCCAATGGCAAGACCCACCACATCTTCATGGAGAACGCTGTTTGTGAGACTGTCCCTCCTTCAGTACAATCATCCCAGATCCAGCGCCATACCTCAGGGTAAGCTCTGGATATCTACAGGCAAAATACAGGCAATGTGTGCTTTCACCCTGCATTCTGTTTCTATAAGGAGGAAATACTTGCATATATATAGCATCTTTCACATCACTTTTAAAGTATTTTAATGTGCTTGACGCCATTAAATTACTTCAGAAGCATAGTTACTGTGTCACGTAGGAAATGCACCAGCAATGTATTTGGATCCAGATGTTCAATTTCAGTGACAATGTTACCGATTAAAGAAGTTGTAAAGATGTCAATTTGCAAATCTTTTTAATAATATGTTGCACTTTGCTCTTAAGGACACAGTTGCACACAGACTGGCTTTTAAATTAATGTTGTAACAACTCAGCACATTTACCAGGGTCCTTAGAATATTCCATCTAAGACTAACATATTTGAACAAAAGAAGATATTAGAATTTTTACATCCACCAGGGCCTCTCAGTGTTGGGTTAGCAATATTCAGATGCCATTGTATCTGGTACATCATACATTGCAGTAGATTTCTTACTTTGAGGTACTCATAAAATGTTCAGCAAAGCTGGATCAGAAAGAGGAGAACTTAAGCAAGTTCCCACTCCTAAATACCATTCAACGACCCCTGCTGGAAAGTGCATACGTGGATGTTGGACGAGGACAGATCAAAACTTCCTGCAATGCCCCATGATGCTAACTATGTAAAATCACAACAAGAGAATGGTTACTAGTGAGTCACTGATGGGTAATCACACCCATGAAATTTCTCATTTGTATAAATTAATATGTTCAAAACAGAAGGATGGAAAACAACAAGAAAACATTGTTAAATAAGTGATCTGTTACCTAAGGTCATACTATGAAGTATTTTGGACCACTGAGGTTTGAAGGGCTCTTCACAGCTTAAAGCTGAACTTCTGGAAGGTGGATGAAACAATCAAATATTTGCACGATGGGATTCCTAGAAGTCCATATAAAATCCTTATTTTCAGATTGAAAAGCACACTTAGCAAGTTTAAGAACAGCTAACTAATGGCTATTCTGGAAGCTGTATAAGAATTCACAGACTAATTTTATCCCTGCACAGGAACCAAGTGAAACTCTGACCCTGATAGATGTAATTTGCATGCAGTAAGACCCAAACAACTTTCAGGCATGAGCTGATAAGTGACACATAACGTGCCTGTCATAAAAGTAGTAGACAATGAACAACTCCATCATGGGAGAGTATAACCACCTACCCTTGACATTCAATGGCATTTTCATTACTGATCAGAAACTCAAGTGGACCAGCAACATAAATGCTTTCAATCCAAATGTAGGTCAGAGATTGCATATCCTGCAGTGGGTAACTAACTTTCAGCAGAGCCTTTCTACTATCTACAAGTCAAGAGCTTGGTATTGATTTATTATTGTCACATGTACTAAGATACAATGAAAACCTTTTGTTTTGCATGCCATCCATACAGATCATGCCATACATAATTATATTGAGGTAGTAAAGAGAAAACAGAATGCAGTTACAGAGAAAGTGCAGTGCAGGTAAACAAGTAAAGAGATCATGAAAGGACTGTGATGGAATAATTTCCACTTGCCTAGATGACTGCAGGCAACTGTTCAGACAACTCCCCTAAAATCCATGACCTCTGCTGTGGAGAAACACAAGAACTACAGGTGTGTGGGAACCTCACCTCCTGCAGGTCCCACTACCCACCAGCCCCTCCCCATCAAGTGAAACGTATACCCATGCCTTCACAATGGTTGCAGCTAACTCTAGGAGTCCCTACCCAACTGCAGCAGTTCAAGAATGGAATTAGGAAAGGTCAATAAATGCTGGCCTTGACAACAAAACCAAATCCCATAAATAAAAGCTCAAAAAATATTGCAGACTATTGGTGTGGCATCGACTATGCTGAGCCACTTACTGAATGGTGCTTATGCTAATCTGCAAATAAGCCATATGATATTTATGTCTCCAGCACAAATTCTAACCAATTATTTACAGTGAAGTGCATTTGAGCAGATCAGTAAAGCTCTGTGAATAGGGGCCCTAATAAGTTTAATCATCAATAAAATAGAACAACTTGTTTCTCATTTAGACAGGAAGGTCATCATCACATCATCAGTATGAAGAGCGAGTCCCAGTACACATTTCTTATTTTCCATCTGGAACATTTATCCATTGGAGCTAACAAACTTTTCTTCCTTTTGCACCATATGTTCAAATAAACAGTTTGGCTTCCACCTAGGTTTGTCTATTATTGATCTTTCACTCTCAATTATATCAGCATTGATGAAGTGTTATTTTTATTTTCCCATGGTGATACTTAAACCTACTTGCCCTTCCCCTCCCCTATCCTCCTCCCTCCTTCACCCTCACTGTTAACATATAAGATGAATTCTTGGAGCTGTTTCTGTGCATTTCCCCACCCAGCCACAGTACCTCCTCCTCCACCACCTGATCTTTTGACTCTGTTCTTACAAATCTGCGGAGCACTCATCTTCCCTTCCTGTGCCGTGCACTGGCTGACATTATAAACAGTTCCCTCTCTTCCCTCCACCTCTTTCAATATTGATGCCACCACTGTCCTCTAAAATGTCCTGTTCTCCAACCACCTCTCTCCAACCTTCTGTTTCTCCCACAGTCCTTGAATGGATTGTTACCTCCCATTGTCACTTCCATCAATGCCACACAGTGTATGAATCCTTCCAAGAAAGTTAACTAAAATCACATTTGCGATGCTGTGTGGATGTGACCATATTGTACCATCATTTCTCTTAGATAGACACATGAATGATAGAGAAATAATGATATTGGTTTATTATTGTCACTTGTACTGAGGTACAGTGAAAAACATCTCTTGCATACCACTCGTACAGATCAATTCATTACCCAGTGCAGATATGTCGAGTTAGTACAGAGTGCATTGAGTTAGTACAAGTAAAAACAATAACAGAATACAGAATAAAGTGTCACAGCTACAGGGAAGTGCATTGCAGGTACACAATAAGGTGTAAGGTCATAACAAGGTAGATTGTGAGGTCAAGAGTCCATCTCATCGTATAAGGGAACCGTTCAATAGTCTTATCACAGTGGGATAGAAGCTGTCCTTGAGACTGGTAGTATGTGTCCTCAGTCTCCTGTATCTTCTGCCTGATGGGAGAAGAGAGAAGAGGGAATGACCCGGGTGGGTGGGGTCTTTGATTGTGCTGGCTGCTTCAACAAGGCAGCAAGAGGTATAGACAGAGTCCATGGAGGGGAGGCTGGTTTCCATGACGTGCTGGGCTGTGTCCACAACTCTCTGCAGTTTCTTGCGGTCCTGGGCAGAGCAGTTGCCATACCAAGCTGTGATGCATCCAGATAGGATACGTTCTATGGTGCATTGATAAAAATTGGTGAGTGTCAAAGAGGACATGCCAAATTTCTTTAGCCTCCTGAGGAAGTGGAGGTACTGGTGAGCTTTCTTGGCCGTGGCATCTATGTGGTTGGACCAGGACAGGCTATTGGTGATGTTCACTCCTAGGAACTTAAATCTCTCAACCCTCTTGACCTCAACATCATTGATGTAGACAGAAGCATGTACACCGCCCCCTTTCCTGAAGTCAATGACCAGCTCTTTTGTTTTGCTGACATTGAGGGGGCTATGTGGGAGGGAAGGATTAGATAGATCTTAGAGCAGGATAAAAGGTTGGCACAACATTGTGGGCAGGAGGGCCTGTATTGTGCTGTAATGTTCTATGTTCTATTATTGGACCACCTGCTAAGCACTTCTGGCATCTTCTGCTTTATTTTGAATCATTGTTCCTCATCTTCCTGACCTCTCAGTAGCCTTTTAAAAGAGTTAACCACATCATCCTCTGTTGCCTTCCCTCTGCTGTTTCATTGTATTTGGTCTCTTAACATCGAACAACATTCCGTCTCTGCCCTCAAAGGAACTCCCAGCAATTCTCCACCATGAAAATCAAAAAAAAACTGCAGGTGCTGGAAATCTGAAACAAAATTAGAAAATGCTGGAAACACTCAGCAGGACAGCATTTGTGGAAAGAGGAATGTTTCAGATCAGAACATGTGGGGGTGGTAGCAGTGTTAGTTGAATGAAGACCATGACTTAGGCAAGGAGGTCCAAGATGTGTTTACCACCTAGACAGGCTGCAATTTAAGGACTCTGTAGTCAGGCTGCAATTTAAAACTAACAGCTATCCCATGTTTTGTACATTGTCCTCATTAAGACTTTAAAAATAAGATAATTAGATTTAAAATACATGTTAGCATCATCTTCCGTACTCACCATCAAGAATGTGCCAAAGCTATAAAGTGCCAGTTAAAATGGACATTGGTTTGAAGACGTCCTGCTTTTCTGTAAATGATGCATTTGGAAGCTAAAAATAAATTGGAATTTTTCAATGGAAAAGTGAGGATTAGCGGGAATCTATGGATTTTTGGAAATGATATTAGATTTTGAGAGGGTAAATACTGAATTGTGTTTCTGCTGCTTGGGGGCAAAGGCAAGATTTTGAGTAGAAAAACAAGGGGAGCACTTGAACTAATTCCTTCACAGAGGGAGTTATTCAAGCTTGTTTGTAGCAATTATAGCATCATTCAAAAGGGAAGATGGTAAGTACTTGGAAAGGAAGCTGATAAAAGGATGAAGAGAAGAGGTAGGGAAATAGGATTAAACAGCTCCAGCTGAACAGCTCTGGCACATTGGGCTGCATTCCTTCTTTCTGTTCTATAAATTTTACAATCCTAAAATATTGTTTCAGCAAGAAGTCATCACAGCATGAATTGATGATGTGAATTGCAATTGATGATGCAGATATTATTAACGACATAATTCCATCCATTATGAAGAGCAAGAGTTATAAATCATGCTTCACAAGTGCCTGACTTGCTGCCTGACTTAGGCTAAGTGTAACCAGGTCTGCTGCACTGCAACAACTGTAACATTACAGATCATTTTCTGGCACACCCAGGCTGACCAGCAGCAAGCATAAAGTCTTCAGGTTGACAGAATCAAAGGCCTTGTGGAAATCAAAGAAAAGGTATATAAAATGGTCTGTTAATCCCTCATTGTTTACCTGCCAGAAGCTTGATAAGAAAATTGGGTTATTGGTGCCAGCAGCCCACCATGGAAGTAGTGCTTTAATGTTTTTTTTTCAATTGTTCAGGACTAGTGCGAGGCATTTATGAGGACTGATAATATTGAGTTCTTGTGATACGTGCTGAAATCAAAATGGTCACTTTATGCTTCCAAAAAGGAATATTATTTTTATTATTATTATTTGTTGATAAGCAAATGGAGTTCATCTGATATTCTACCTAACTGGCAAGGTGAAATAATTGGCCCCACTTAGAGGGAGAAAGGCAGCAATATATCATGGATTATAATAGTTAGAAGAATGTAAATAGTAAAAACTTACAGCTTGTTAGTGCCCTTGCTTTATAGTTATCTTCTTACTTCAATAAAAAACCATCATGTTCCCTTCAACGTAAATCAGCAGACTCAAGAATTTATTGCACTAGGTGGCAGCTTATTCCACAAGTCTGCACAGCCCCATGTAAGAAGATCTCTCTCCAAATCCTGTCATGGTTCTCTGATTTTAAACCAAGCCTAATTGTCCTGTGGCCATAATTCAGATTTCAGTTTGAAGAATTTATATTGAACACAGAATGACTTAATGAGCCTAAAAGTCAATGGGGAAGATCCATTCTTAACCAGTACAGTCTTTGAAATTATGACCAAAGAAAAGCAAGAGGATGCTGAGTCAATCCCACCATAGCAAATGCTAAAAAAAGGTCAATGTTTCTATTAAATTGTACAAAACTGAAAAATCAATACTTTTTTTTCCTCATTGCAAATATTTCTCTCAACATAATAGTGATCTGAAATGGGAAAATCAAAGAGATAGTGAAATGATGGCAAGAAGTAAGACTGGGGGAAGGAGGAACCTGGGTATCCTGGTACACAAATCACTGAGGAACACACACAGTATGTTGGCCTTTATTACAGGACGACTTGAGTTCAAGAGTAAAGATGTCTTACTGTAATAATAAAGGGCCCTGGTGAGACTGCTCCTGAAAATTGTGTACATGTCTGGTCTCCCTACCTAAGAAAATATATACTTGTGAGAGAGGAGGTGGAACGAATGTTCATCAGATTGATTCCTGAGTTGACAGGTTTGCTATTTGAGGAAAGATTAAGCAGATTGAGCCTATGCTCTGTAGAATTTAGAAGAATGAGGTGATTTCATTGAAACATACATAATTCTTAAGGGATTTGAGGGGTAGATGTGTGATTTATGTTTCCCTATCTGAGATGTCTGGACCAGGGGTCATAATCTCAAAATAAGAAGTTGGTCAATCAGGACCAAGATGAAAAGAAATTTCATCACTCAGGGGGTTGTAAACTTTTAGAATTCTCTACTCAAGTAGGCAGTGGATGCTCTGTCATTAAATATATTCAAAACAGAGATCAATAGACATTTGGATATTAAGCAAAGCAAGGGATATGAATAGGGAAAATGTGACTGAGGTAAAAGATCAGCTGTAATCTCGATGAATGGTGAAGCAGGCCGGATAGCTTGGTCCTGCTTCTACTTATGTTCTGCCAGAATCTGCCCAAACAGATGAAAATACTTTCAAGAAGAGAGGCAAAAAAAGAAAAGTAAAATTGTGTCAATTACTTCAGATAAATTAATTTACCAATCAACAAAAATCTGACAGTTCTCAAATGACTTACCTTCTTTGCAGGGTTCTAAGTGTTGAAGTGGTGTTCATAGTGTGTGAATTATATAAAAAATATTGTGTAGCACACAAGATATGTGGTGTAAGTTCTAAGTGCAATATGGTACTTTCTAGGGAAAACATAGTCTGACCAGGTTAATGCAAACACTTGCAACTGCAGTTTCAAATTGCATTTGATGGTGATATTTGATATTATAATAAGACCAAGTTGAACTGGCTGTGGCCAGGAGTACCAAAGAGAACTGCTGTGTTCGCTCACACCAAGAAAGTCTAGGATGTGCTGATTGACAGAGGCCAGGCTGTACATCTATCTGTCCATTCTACTGGGGATCCCAGAGCAAACAGGCTCTGCCCCTTTACTGCACACAGAGACAACAGCAAAGCCTGGTTATGCTGGTATTCCCAACTGCAGTAAAACTCCACTAATCCACACTTGGGACCGTGGTTTTGTTGCACTGGCATAACTTCCAGACTGTCGGATGTCATTCCCAATTCATACTCCAATGCACTTTTAATTCATTTTTCTTCAGATGTTACACAACAATATAATACATTTTCCAGTAAACCCGGTAAGTAAAAGGGAGCGTGGGAAATAGGACCCTGGTAAGTTCAAAGGGAACACAGGAAACAGGAACCAGTGAATTTCAAGAGAACGTGGGAAGCAGAACCAGATGAATTTCAAGGGAACTTGGGAAACAGAACTGGGTGAATTTCAAGGGAATGTGGGAACTGGGGCCTCAGTATGTTAAAGAGAGCACTGGAATCAGAGCCCCACTGTGTTAAAGGGAGCAGGAGAACCAGCATGCAGTGAGCCAGATGCCGAATCATCAGGATTTCCAAACAATTGGATAGCAAGTTATCAGAGTTTTATTGTACTTTTCTGGGAATCCTGTGTCTCCCATCCCACTCCAGCTGTAACTAACATGGGTTGGTGATCACACTGACTTGAGTGGAATTTCCAGCCCTCTAGCTTAAATGGGAAAATATAAAGTCATTTATTTAATTTTACTTCCATTATTTTAATTTTCAGATTATTTCTTATTTTTTAATTGTTTTCTATTTCCTGAAATAATTTCTGATTAATTTGTGATTAACTGAAGGAATGTTAATTGTTTTTCAATGTCTCTGAACACCGGACACATAACAACTATTACAAAGTCAAAACTTCACCTGCCCAACCATGGTATTTGTCAAAACCTCTCTGAATATTCCAGGGCAAGTCCTCAGTGTGCAATACCTAAGGTTCACTTGCTCCTGAGGACTGACTACAACTTGCTGGGCACAGTTTGGTGAAGTTAGTGCTACCAGGTGGAGTCACTGATGGGGAGTGTGGGAGACAGGACAAATCCAACTCAGTTCAGTCCATTCAATCAATTCATTCATTCATTTATTCAATCATTCATTCATTCAGTCAATCAGAACATTTCCTCCTTGCTGACAATCAAACAGGCACACCTCAAGGATGCATGCTTAGCCCACTGCTTTATTCTCACTACACTCATGACTGTGTGGCTAAGCACAGCTCAAACACCATCTATAAATTCACTGATGACACCACCGTTGTTGGTAGAATCTCAGATAGCAATGAGGAGGCGTACAGGAGTGAGATAGATCTGCTGGTTGAATGGTGTCACAACAACCTCGCACTCAATGTCAGCAAGACCAAGGAACTGATTGTGGATTTCAGGAAGGGGAAGTCGGGAGAACACACACCAGTCCTCGTTGAGGGGTCAGTGGTGGAAAGGGTGAGTAGCTTCAAGTTCCTGGACGTCAACATCTCAGAGGATCGATCCTGGGCCCAACACATTGACTCAATCTCAAAGAAGGCACGCCAGCGGTTCTAATTCATTAGGAGTTTGAGAAGATTTGGTATGTCACCAAAGACTCTTGCAAATTTCTGCAGATGTACAGTGGAGAGCATTCTGATTGTGTCACTGCCTGGTATGGAGGCTTTAGTCTACAGTATTGAAAGAGGCTGCAGAGGGTTGTAGACTCAGCCAGTTCCATCACTGGCACAATCCTCCCCACCATCGAGGACATCTCCAAGAGGCCATGCCTCAAGAAGGCGGCATCCATCATTAAGGACCATCGCCATCTGGGACATGCCCTTTTCTCATTACTACCATAAGGGAGGAGGTACAGGAGCCTGAAGACCCACACTCAACATTTCAGGAACAGCTTCTTCCCCTCCGCCATCATATTTCTGAACAGTCCATGAACACTACCTTGCTATTCCTCTTTTGCACTATTTATTTGTTTGTTTATTTATTTAGTAGCTTATAGTAATCTTTATGTCTTGCACTGTACTCCTGCCGCAAAACAACAAATTTCCTGATTTGTCAGTGATAATAAACCTGATTCTGATTTGCCCAAATGTTTCAATTATGGCCTTGTGTGTGAACATGAGGAATATCTGTCTTTTTCTTATCCCAACAAACCCAACATCTTGACACCTTATTTTGATCAGCTGAGTCTCTAGCATGTATGAAAGCCAATCACAATGTTCAATGGTTTCATAATCAACTTTGTATAATCAATGTTGTAGACACTGAAACACAAGAGAGTTTGGTGGCATATGGGCACAGACACAGATATGTGTGACAACAACACCACATCCATTATCTATGTGTACGTGGGTTCTGGAGCTTAACTGGTTAGAATTACACAGCTCAACCAGCCCAGAACGTTGGCCAACTTTCCAAATCTCTGTCCAACCAGGATCGCCCTACTGATTTCAACAGCTTGTACAGAAATGTTGAACCTGATGGGAAGAATCTTTTCCTCCATTACATCCATGCTGCAGACTTCAAAGCCAAAACATGGCAAACTGTTTCATCATGAAATTTGCACAGTAGCAACACAATGTGGAGCATTCAAAATGTCATTAAAGTAAATCACACAACTTGTTCCCTTTGAGGTAAAGGGAAAGGTTCATAAGAAAAATTCTTTGGCCAGAAACTTGCTTCAATGTGTCCTTGACAAAGGAGCTAATTCACATCCACAGAACAGTGAAGATAGTTCTGAAGTACTCTCCTCCTACAAGTGGGCCAGCCATTCAACACCTTTAAATAATTTCACCCAAGAAGGTGGGCTACACATCTACAAGTGTGGCTTGTTTACCTTAGCACCACTCTGCCAGAGCTGGAAACAAAATATAACCTCAGCCCAACATGCACTTCCTTGAACTGGACAACAATAAACCTCACAACATTTAGAGACACTGAACCTAAGCATTTTATTCACATACTCTGTCTATGCGTATTAACCAACATATCTTTTCATGATTAGGACAACCCAAAGTGCTCTATAACCAATAATGTACTTGTATTGACTGCTGTATAGTAGGAATTGTAGCAATCAATTTACCCACAGCTCGCTTTCAAAAACAGCAATATGATAATAATCCAATAATCAGCTTTAAAAAAGATTGATTCAGAAATGTTGGCTGCAACCCCAAGGAAACCTTCCATATTTCTCTTTAAATTAGAGCCAAGAATTTTTTAATGGCCACATACAAAAGCAAACAGGATTTCAGTTTAAGCTCCCATTTGAAGACCAGGACTCTGAGAATGCTGCATTCCCTCAGCGATGTACTGGATATTTCTGTCCATAACTCTATGGAAGGGGACCTGACCTCAGGGCTTTCAAACTCACTGATGAGAGTTCTACCAACTAAACTACAAATGATACTCATTGGAATCTTACAAAGTTGAACTTTTGAAAGGGAACAAAAAACTATTCCTTTATTGATCATATATTGTTAGTACATTTTGGGAAAATAATGAAACAGTTTGCCATGTTTTGGCTATAAATCCCTAGTCCTGCTCCCAGTACATAACAAAATTGATGGACATTGCATAGTTGATGACTACTCAAAAGAGAAAATGCTTCAATTTTAAAAAGTTGGAGAAAGTCACTTTGTTTGGCTTTTCCTAGAATACTTGGCAAGCTATTTATCAACTTTAATTTATTAATGAGTAGTTGCGGTTTTCCTGCTGAGAAACATTTAGAAACATAAATTGCTAAATGTTTATGTAAAAATCTCTGCATTTTAAGGAAATGTACTTTATATTATGTGTATTTATTGTATACTTTGAAGAAAAAGACACATGTTATTCCAGCTGCTGTATGAGGCCTAGCATCCAGTATCTCGGCCAGATTGAGAAGGTGCAGCTGTATTTTCCTGCCCCTTGTAGCCTTATTTCTTCCTCTCTGTCAGTACACAGTGCAGGAACAGGCATTCTACACTTTGCACCTAACCTAAGGGGTTTGTTGAGGTCATCAGGCTTGTCTACTTTTAGAGTATTGCACCCCAATTAAATTAAATTAAAATGTATATATACACAAAATAAATAATTTTATAAAATAATTAGAATCATTTACTCCATATAATACATGTTGAATATCACCTAAGACTCCACATAAGAGGTACAGAAAACCTTGTGTGACCAATTTAGATAGAGTAAATAGTGGGAAGATATTCCGTTAGTAGATGGTTCAAGGTTCAGGGGACACGGATTTAATGTTTTATCTAAATGCTACAAGGGGAATGTGAGTGAAAACATTTTTATGTGGTGCAGTTACGATCTAGGACACACTGCCTGAGGGAAGCAAAATCAATCAAGGTTTTCAAGAGAGAATTAGTTAGCCAGTTGAGGGAAAAAATATTGTTGATCTATGGGAAAATAGCAGGGAAATTGAACTGACCCAATTGTTCTACCAGAAGCCAGCACAGATTTGATGGCTGATTGGGCTGCTTCTGTGCTATAACAATTCTATGATTCTATTGAGAAAGTTGACCTAGTTGAATTTCATGTTGATGTTATTCAAGTATGTACACCACAGACTGAGCACAGGACTGAGCCTTATTATATATTTAAGGATTACCTCACTTTATTGGCACCTGAGAGAAGTTTCCAAGATTCTAACAGGTTCCAAGCAAGACGCTCCAGTCAGTTGTGGAAATGACTTTGTTTAAGAATGTATATTATGTACATACTTCGGTGTAGACCATCTGTTCTTCCTATTCTGAGGGCCACCAGTTGATACTTTTTAAGTATCTAGGGAAGTCAGAGATGCATCTTGAACTCCTTAAACATAGATTCATGCTTGACCTTTGGCTAAACTTATTCATTCTTTCCTTACACATACTTGCGAATTAAAAAAAAAGTGTCAGCATTGATTTGTAATAGGATAATTATTTTTATAGCTTTTTGCACCTTCTCTGGCTTACTGTCTTATTTAGAGTCAGTGTTATTTCAAGCATTTTATTCTGTTTTGTTTGAGAAGGTTGGATATATAAAGACTTTTTCTCCTGTAAATAGTAGGTGGCATAACAGCAGAGTGCAACCGGAGGCAACTGTGAGATAGACAGATGTCTCATAAATTTGGCCCTCATGGTTAATGGGAAAGATAGAAAGATTTAAAGGAACTTTACTGGGTTAAATGACAGGCAACAAGATATCAGGACAGACAGATCCCACTTGACTAACCTCCATGATTTTTTTGTGTACAGCCATATTGCAAATAGCTTTTGAAAAGCTGACTGATTGTACCTGAAATGGGGCACTGGTAGGTAAAAACAATGGGATCATTGTAAGATGATGAGGTTAAGTATTGTGGGTTTCTCTGATAGAACAAGGTGGAACTAACCAAATGCCGTCTTTTACCTGCTTTCATGACCTTTAGATCTTCATAAGTTTCCATGACCCAAGGTCATCAAGGTCAGTGGGCTGAATTAAAATGGAGAAAATGTCAAGGTGTAGCGACTCACCATCCGAGCAAGCGAACCGGCTCGGCGGTCAGGGTGCGCGTCGTCGCAACAGCGAGGCCCAAGATGCTGCTGGGCCTTTGTCTTCCCCGAGCGATGGGGGAGAACCCGCGCGCGCGAAAAGTTGATGACGTAGCGCGTACGTCATTTCTGAGTTCGGAGGACGGGAACCGCGCTCCTTAAAAGGCCCGTGGTAGGCGCGGAAATAAATCAGTCTTGTTCAACAGTTCACAGGCTCACGTCTTTATTTTTGCATCGTGGTAGCAACTGCTACATTGGTGACCCCGTCGGTCCAAACGGATTTTGGACCCACTCAATGAACGACAACGCAGCAGCCAACGCAGTGGCACTCAAGCTGCCCACCTTTTGGACGCTTCGGCCCCGCATGTGGTTCGACCAGGCCGAAGCCCAGTTTCAACTGCAGCAAATCACCTCTGACTCCACACAGTACTACCACGTGGTCAGCTCTTTGGACCAGGAGACAGCCACCCAGGTCGGAGACTTCATCCAATCTCCTCCGGAGGAAGATAAGTACCCGACCTTCAAGGCCCTTCTCCTTCGGACCTTCGGCCCCTCCTGTCGCGAGCGCACCGCCCGCCTGCTTCACCTCGATGTCCCGGGGGACAGATCTCCATCGGCCCTGATGAACGAGATGCTGGCTTTGGCTGAGGGACACAAGCCCTGCCTGATGTTCTAGCAGGCCTTCCTCGAGCAACTGCCCGATGACATTCACCTGTTGCTGGCCGACGCCGACTTCAGTGACCCATGTGAGGTAGCTGCCCGGGTGGATGTCCTGTGGAAGGCCAAACGCGAGAGCGGGTCGTCCGTCAGCCAAATCGCCAGACTGCGGGCCCAACGCCTACCTAAACCAGTCCCAGCAGCCGAGCGATCACACCCCAGAAACACAGATGATGACACTGACAACCAGCTGTGTTTCTACCATCAGAGGTGGGGCGCGGAGGCCCGTCGATGCCACCCACCCTGAAAGTTTCAGGGAAACGCCAGGGCCAGCCGCTGCTGATGGCTACGATGGCTGGCCACCAACACAGCCTCCTATTCGTTTGGGACAAGCAGAACAGCTGTCGCTTCCTCATCGATATGGGAGCAGAGGTCAGCATTTTGCCCCTGACCGGCCGCGACGCTCACAGCAGGCAACAGGGACCCACCCTCAAAGCCGCAAACGGCACGATGATTCGAACTTTCGGTACCCATACGATCCAATTACAATTCCACGACAGCCATTTTACCTGGAACTTTACCCTTGCCGCCATCCCCCAGCGACTCCTGAGAGCAGATTTCCTCCGGGCCCACAACCTGTTTGTTGACCTACGAGGGAAACAGCTAGTGCACTCCAGAACTTTCCAAACTTACTCTCTGGGAGAAGCCAGCCTACCAGCCCCGTCCCTGTCTGGCAATGAGTTCACCAGGCTCCTAGCCCAGTTCCCATCGGTCCTGGCACCTCAGTTCACGAATTCGATGCCCAAACACGGGGTGTGGCACCACATCACCACAACAGGGCCACCCCTTCATGCTCGAGCACAACGACTCCCTCCCGACAAGCTCCGCCTGGCGAAGGAGGAGTTCCGCCGCATGGAAGAGCTCGGGATCGTTCACAGGTCAGACAGCCCCTGGGCCTCCCCCCTGCACATGGTCCCCAGAGCCACTGGTGGGTGGAGGCCCTATGGTGACTACCGCAGGTTAAATGATGCCACCACCTCAGACCGTTACCCCGTCCCTCGTATCCAGGACTTTGTGGCGAATCTACATGGGGCCCACATCTTCTCCATGGTGGACCTCGTCTGGGGATACCACCAAATCCCGGTCCACCCTGACGACGTCCCCAAAACTGCAATCATCGCTCCGTTCGACCTCTTCGAATTCCTTCGGACGCCGTTCAGCCTTAAGAACACCGCGCAGACCTTCCAGCGGCTGATTGACACGGTAGGCCGTGACCTGGACTTCGTGTTCATTTATTTAGATGACATTCTGATTGCCAGCCGTAACCGCAAAGAACACCTTTCCCACGTCCGCCAACTGTACTCCCGCCTCAGTGATTTTGGCCTCACTATCAACCCAGCCAAGTGCCAATTCAGCCTTGACTCTATCGATTTTCTTGGCCACAGAATCACCAGTGAGGGAGCAGCACCTCTACCCACCAAGGTAGATGCTATCCGCCATTTTGCCTGTCCCAGCACGGTCAAAGGCCTGCAGGAGTTCATTGGCATGGTCAACTTTTACCATTGTTTCATCCCTGCAGCAGCCCATATCATGTGCCCTTTGTTCTCGCTGATGTCTGGCAAGGGCAAAGACATCGCCTGGAACGACGATGCTGCGGCTGCCTTCATTAAGGCCAAACAAGCCCTAGCAGACGCCGCGATGCTGGTACACCCCAGGACAGACATCCCAACCGCCCTCATGGTGGACGTATCCAGCACTGCAGTCGGTGGGGTACTAGAACAACTAATCAAAGGCCGTTGGCAACCCTTGGCGTTTTTCAGCAGGCACCTTAGACCACCCGAACTTAAATACAGTGCCTTTGATCGAGAACTACTAGTGTTGTACCTGGGGATCAGACATTTTCAGTACTTTTTAGAAGGCAGACCTTTCACCGCTCTCACTGATCACAAGCCATTGTCTTTCACCTTCTCTAAGGTCTCTGATCCCTGGTCAGCCCGCCAGCAGCAACATTTGTCCTACATTTCCAAGTTCATAACAGATATCCAACATGTCTCCAGAAAGGACAATGTCGTTGCTGACACGGTCTCCAGACCGACCATCCACAGCCCGTCCCTGGGTGTAGACTACACGGCCCTGGCTGACGCACAGCAAGCTGACGACGAGCTGCCCAGCTACAGAACTGCAGTTTCAGGCCTGCAGCTCCAAGATTTTGTAGTCGGCCCAGATCAACGGACCCTCCTGTGCGACGTCACAACAGGTCAGCCCCACCCGATAGTCCCTGCAGCCTGGCGGAAACACGTTTTCGACTCGGTACACGGGTTGGTGCACCCGTCCATCAGATCAACAGTCCGACTAGTCGCCAGCAGGTTCGTTTGGCACGGCCTGCGCAAACAGGTCAGTGAGTGGGCCAAGACTTGTCCACATTGCCGGACATCAAAAATCCAACGACACACCAAGGTCCCACCACAGCAGTTCGAGCCTACCCGTAGAAAGTTCGACCACATTCACGTTGACCTGGTCGGTCCCCTGCCTGTTTCAAGAGGGGCGCAGTACCTCCTTACCATCATGGACCACTTCACGAGGTGGCCAGAGGCAATCCCCCTCTCAGACATCACGACTGATTCCTGCGACTGGGTGCTACTCACAACTTGGGTCTCACATTTTGGTGTTCCAGCCCACATCACTTCAGACAGAGGAGCTCCATTTACCTCCAGCCTATGGTCTGCATTAGCGAACGTGCTAGGAATGCAGCTGCACACCACCACAGCCTACCACCCTCAGTCAAACGGGTTGGTAGAGCGTTTCCACTACCAGCTGAAATCAGCCCTGATGGCCCGCCTCACAGGTACTAACTGGGTCAACGAACTGCCTTGGGTCCTGCTCGGCATACACACTGCCCCCAAGGAGGATCTCCATGCTTTGTCAGCTGAACTTGTGTACGGTGCACCCCTGGTCGTCCCAGGGGAGTTCATACCCGCCCTTAGGGGGCCAGAGGAACAACCTGCGGCAGTCCTGGGAAGACTGCGCGAGCGGCTCGGCAGCTGGGCACCGATTCCCACTTCGCGACATGGTCAGTTCCCATCATGTGTGCCCAAGGAACTCTGAGACTGTAAGTTTGTTTTCGTCCGCAGGGGCACACAATGGGCACCATTGCAACGACCATACGAGGGGCCATTCCGGGTTGTCAGAAATAATGGGTCCACCTTTATTTTGGACATTGGGGGCAAGGAAGAAGTCTTCACGATGGATCGCCTCAAACCGGCCCATTTGGACCTACAACAACTGGTCGAGGTCCCAACACTGCGACGCAGAAGCTGACCACCCAAGCAACGGCTAGCACAGCCCGTGAACTTTGGGGACCATATCGCCGGTTCTGGGGGGGGGGGGGGGTGGGGGTTGGGTAGTGAGTGAACCGGCTCGGCGGTCAGGGCACGCGTCATCACAACGGCGAGGCCCAAGATGGCGCTGGGCCTCCGTCTTCCCCGAGTGACGGGGGAGAACCCGCGCGCGCGAAAAGTTGATGACGTAGCGCGTACGTCATTTCCGAGTTCGGAGGACGGGAATTGTGCTCCTTAAAAGGCCCGCAGTAGGCGTGAAAATAAATCAGTCTTGTTCAACAGTTCACAGGCTCACGTCTTAATTTTCGCATCGCGGTAGCCACCGCTACAAAGGCTTGAAATCAGAATTATAAAAAGGAATCAGCAAGTAACACCAAACTTTGAACAACTTCTCCTTCAACTCTATTTGCTTTCTCCAGATCAAATGTGTAGCTATGAAAACTCACAGGGACCAAACTGTGCCTTATATTTTTTATGGGATATCTGGAACAGTCTTTGCTTTTGTTCTATTTGGAATCACTCCCTCATCTCTTTTTTCCAGTACATTGACAACTGCATTGGTGCTGCTTTTTTAACTCAAAAATTTCATTACTTTTGTTGCCAATTTCTACCCTAGTCTCACCTTCATATGGTCTATCTCTGACACTTGCCTTTCTGGATCTATCCATTTTCCTCTCAGTGGATATACTTGTTATAAGCATCCATTACAAGCCACAGACTCCCACAGTTGTCTTAACTGTACTTCCTCCCATTCTATCCCCTGCAAGGACTCCATTCCAATCTCCCAACTCCTCCTCCTCCATCACATTTGCTCCAATGATGAGACATTCCACCCAGGTGCCTCTGAAAGGTCTTCCTCCTTCCTGAACCAAGGCTTCCCCTCCACCAAAAGAGACAGAGCCCTTGATCACATCCAATCCATTTCCCACAGCTCTGCTCACATACCCTCTCCTCCTAGAGAGAGCAAGGAAGTTCCCTTATTTTCAGCTTCCACCCTACCAGCCTCTGAATTCAATTACTATCCTTCAAAATTTCCACCAGCATCAAAAAGATGCCCCATTGTAAGTTTAAGGAATAAGACCTCATCCTCCCCCTGTGAACTTTGCAACCTTCAGTACTCAATATGGATGAATCGAACTTTCAGTGGCTCTCTTTTTCTGTCTCTGTTGGAACTGGTCATTTCTACTGTAAGATCACCTGTGATTTTGGCTGAGTTTTTCTCAATCCATGAGTGCAGTCTGACCTGCTGGACATGTCCCACAGCCATGTTATGAGCAACAAATGACACAGACAGTACAAGCCAATGACAAAGGCTGTCCTACAAGGCAGAGCAGGCTCCAAGTGACCTTTGTCAACTGTCTCTGATAGTTAAAGACATTTAAAAGTAATTCAAATATATTTAAATAATGTAAAAATTAAAATTATTTATGTTTACGATATTAATTTCATGAAAACATCTTAAAATAATTTTTAAAAACATTGAAATAAAATAAAATGATTTGAGCACTAGCTTGCACAAGGTTTCTGTGTGTATCCAATTCATGAACTCAAGATTTGCAAAAGGCCTTCTCCACTTTGAGCAGTCACGGTCCAGAGGTTCTCAGGAGTCAGTGGGGATATTACAGTTCTTCAAGGAAGCTTTGAGAATATTCTTACATCTTCCTCTCTGTCCCATTGTTAATCTTGTCCTGTGACGGAGCTCAAAATAAAGTGGCTTTTTTGGGAGTATAAGGAGTCTGGTATCAGGCCTGTGAACAACGTGGCCTGCCCAGCAAGGCCAGCTAAGAGTATCTATGACCTGAGTGCCAAGGATATTGGCTTGGGAGAGGATGCTGGCATTTGTTTGCTTATCCTTCCAGTGAATTTGGAGCATTTTACAGAGATATCATTGGCAGTACTTTCCCAGTGCTTTGAGAAGCATACTGTAGAAACATATAGGAGGACAGAGATCACAGTCACCCTTTATCTTCAAACACTCAATGTGCATATACACACACACACGCATGCTTGCGCGCACTCACACACACACACACGCACGCACGCACGCACGCACGCACGCACGCACACACACACACACACACACACACACACACACACATCCAGCAACATTCAAGAAACTTGACGCCATCCAGGAAAAAACATCCCATATGTACAGTACTCCACCCATCACCCCAACATTCATTCCTTTCACCACCAGTGCACTGTAGCTGCAGTGTGTACCATCTAAAATATGTACTCCTGTTACTCTCACAGACTTCACCACAACACCTCCCATCCCACAATCTCCACCACCAAGAAGGTCAAGGGCTTCAGGTACACAATACATGACCAATGTAAGATCCCGTTCGAGTCACACACAATCCTACCTGTTGATGAAGGGACCTCTTTTGGGCACATGAATGCAATCATCAACTTCCTGTACTCATGGGAAGCAAAACGCCACCTCCTCCAAACTGAAATCACAAAAGATGAAATCCTTTCTCCACAAGAAGAGAACCTTGGCAGCTTTTGTGATACTGAAGTAAGCAGCAGGTTGAGAAAAATGGAAGGGAGCTGGTGTGGCCACCTGGGATAATCCAATGGCCAGGAAGCAAAGATCTTGACTTGCACAAGTAAAAGCCTCTGGAAAGAAAGAGTAGCCAAAAGGCTTCCTGTAGAATATCATGTTATTTCAGTGATGGCAGCTTTGGAAAATCTAAGCATACAAGTACGTTGGTCACTAGAGAGCTCCCAGTGGGATGTGTTGACTCTGAAGAATTTCTGGAAATATGTTCTTTGCAGATGAGAAAGTCTTTGCCTCCTGCCCCAAGGTCCCAACCCCTGTGAGTGGCCTACGGCACCCATCCTGAAGCCTCCAGCCTGGAGTGCTGCCAGTGAGGCAGTCATTGAATAAGTATCTCAGTTACTCAATGCTGGAAGAAATACACTCTCAACTGTAGCTCTATGGACTTTGGAAGGTTCTTGACCATCTGCCACCAGCTCTGAGGCTGCTAAGTCAGGTCTCTGGCAGTCCCCCTTTAAATGATGAGAAAAGCAAGAAGATTACATGATGTACTCCTAATTCTATTGATACTGTTCCACAATAGTCATTATTTAGACCCTTATATCGGTAAGGACTAGTGCTTGCATTCCATGATGATTGATGGGGTTAGGTGCATGATTATTGCTGGGAAAATTTCAGACCCTTTAATGTAGATCGTGCCCAGGAGTGCCTGGTCCAAATTTCACAAATAGTACAATGTCACAAAGAAATGACCACAAACGCAATTTGCTCTGGGTAAAATAAATGTTGGTTGATGTAGCACTTAATAAAAGAGCACTATGTTGTCCAACTTCTCAGCTCATGTGTCTTAAAAGAGTAAAGGCAGATAGTGTCTTTATAGCACTTTGTGAGCCTAGAGGAGAAGTGGTTTCTTCTGGCTCCCCTAGTTAACCCTTTACTTTAGACTCTCTGCAATGATCAAGCATGTTTTTTGCCATTTTCTGTTGATACCCCATCCCCAGGATCTGATGTTTCCCATTTGATAATCCTTGCCTTGGGATTCAATCTCCCACCCTCTACCCCATACTCTGTGATCACACTGTCACACCTTCTTCTATAGTGGAAGAAGGAGGCTTCTGCACAAGATACTTTCCCACCTGGCAGTCAGCCAGCCAGCCTTTCAATCTGGTCACCTGTCATACAGTAAAAGTATTCAAAAGATGCCTTATTGTTAAATTCAGCCATTAAATGTGGTGAAACTTGCACCCTATCCATAGTTCCAGCTATCCACTGTTAACCCTAGTTTCTTTGCTGCTCCAAGTAAGTTTCACAACCATCTATTCTTGAGGGTTTCAAGCATTCTGCATGATTGAAATAAGGAAGGACAAGTTTGCAATGAGTCTAACAACATAGGCACAGCAATCTCAGAGCCATGCTCAACTTTTCTGACAAGAGTCCAGGATCCACACCTGGATATATCAGAGAATTCCTCAAAAGAGTAATTTGCCTTTGGTCATTAGTAGCTATTTGACTTACCACCAGTGCACAATGGCTGCTATTTGAGCAATCTATAAAGTGCACTGCTGTTATTTATAAAGTTGACTTCAACTGCAGCTTACAATCCCATGACCTCGATATCTAACAGGATAAGGACAGTAGGCACATAGAAACACTACCAACTCCAAGTTACACTCTGGATTAAAGTTGGAGAAACAAAGGACCGCAGATGCTGGAATCTAGATGAAAAACACGATGATGCTGGAGGAACTCAGCAGGCCAGGCAGCATCTGTGGAGGAAAGCAGGCGGTCAACGTTTTGGGTCAGGACCCTTCTTCAGGACTGAGGATAGGAAAAGGGGAAGCCCAATATATAGGGCACGATGATGCTGGAGGAACTGCACTTCATTTTCTTTTAGTGTAGATTTTCCACTCACCTAAATCATATGTTCAAGTATGGAGAGGTGAAAGAAATCTGTAAATTGAGCAGATAGGCTTTAGGTACATTTTGCATTTGATTCTTTCTGTCTAAAATTTCTGTCTCTAAAATAAAAGCAGGTGAGCTTTTATTTTGATGGTACAATGACAGTTTTAAATACCTACTTCAATTGTGGCTCAAGCTCACCTCAGTTTTTTCTGGTCTGTTTCCTGTGTTCAAGGAAATCATTACAGTCTATGTTAAATTTGGAGCCAAGTTTAAAGTAATTTGCAAAGACCTCATTAAGGCTCCTAAGGATATTAACTGTACCAATAATAGTTGCTGCAATGATTATACTTCTGACTTTGACAAATTGGTTTCTTACTGGGATCCAAACACACCTCCATTAAACATGGAAGCTGGGATGCATTCCCATGCAAAAGACCAATATTTTTAACCCTCTCAGCCTTCCCCAAACCATTCCTTTTTGTGGATTAAAATTGTCACAATAGTGTTTGAAATATTGCTCTGATAATGCAGGTCAGAAGGTGGAAGAAGAAGAAATAGTTCCGTTTCAAAATAACTTGGCCATGGACTGGATTGTAAATCTGACAAAGATTTTCCAGATAATTGCTGCAAAGTTGCAAGGATACTTGAAGACAATGGCAAGAATCTTGAAATCATTTTTACACAAGTGAGGCAACAGAATAACCATCCCAGCAGTGGAAATGGTGAAGAATTCAGTAATCCAACTGAGTCTCCATGAAAATGAAATAGTCACACTTCAACTCCCTGCTCTGTATAAACACTCACAATGCTAAAAGAGAGGAGTTAAAATCACATTAATTAAGTGGCATTCAGCCTTGGCTGGATTTTTACATTTGCACTTTAATCATACTTTAGAAATAAAACAAACAGTGCAATGCGGTAAGCACAGAGACATAAATGAAATATAATTATAATAAAACAAAAGCTTACAGGAGCATGGAAGCTTATTTGAGAAATATCCTAAATCACTTTCTCATCTCATATGGATGTTTTTTCAGGTTTTCCTAATAATTTAATAACTTGTGGTTGGTTTCTTGTGGTCCAGTATTTTTCAAGGTTTGAGTTCTGCAAATCAGATAATACTCAGAGTCCATGAACTGAAATCATTGTTGCTTACTCTGGATCAGGCAACTCTGCTAGAAAATTTAAATCTGAAAATAAAACCATCAATATTTTTGCATATCATATTCTCCTCTATTGGCATAAACAAACAGAATTTTGGAGATGTTTCCATTTCTTATGGGAGGCAGAAACTTTCCCATTATTGACACTGATTAAATTGTTCTAATGGATGTCTCTGAAAATCCTTTATAAAAAGAAAACATTATAAGTAAGCAGAATAATATTTAAACTGCATAATGTAAATAAATCAGAGATAAATTAGAATAACATTCATTAAAATTGCAAATCAATTCTGCCCTTTACTCTGCCTGACTTTATTTTCTAAAACAGGAACTTGAATATATGGTATTACATGTTGAAATATTAATCACCCTAGTTTGTGTTTATTCATGTGTCATATTTCTATTTATTTCATAGTATTTTTTTATCAGTTTATTGTCACTCATTCCTCGATTTTGGCTCCCTTCCGTTTGCCTATGCTTTACAGTAGATCTTGGGTAACTGACAGGAAATAATTAGTTTAATTAATATAATATAATAATTAATATAAGTTTGGAAAGGAAACAAGTGCAAGGCAATGAACAAAGATTAGAACATTGAACAGTACAGCACAGAACAGGCCCTTCAACCCATAATGTTGTGCTGACATAGCTATTCTCTCCTACCTACAGATTGCCCATACCCCTCTCTATTTTCCTCTCATTCATGTGCCCATCCAAGCCCCTCTTAAAAGCCCCCAATGAATATGCCTCCACCACCCTATCAGGCAATGCATTCCAGGCCTCCACCACTCTCTAGGTAAAAAACGTACCCCTCACATCCTACCCCATCTCACCTTAAATGCATGCCCTCTGGTACTGGATCACACATTAAAAAGATTGGGTTTAAAGAACAGGAATGGGAACATGGGGCTGAATTATCTGCTTCGGTGCTGCATCTTTCTACAGATGTGATTAAAATGCCCCTCACTCTGATATTCCCATGTGACATTGAAGAATGCTATTCCACCCATCAAGTTCATGTTGGCTCCCAGAACAATCTCGTCAATCCCACTGCCCCACTTAATTCCCTGTAACCTATTTTATCATATACATCCATTAACCCCTGACCTCCATGAAATCTTGCACCACCTACCTACAGTAGGGGCAATTTACAATTGCCATTTCACCCAACAAGCAGCACATCTTTGGGATGTAGGAAGAAATTGGAACACCCATCACAAGAAGAACATCCAAAGTTCACCAGAAGCCAGAATTGAACCTAGGTAGCAGATGAAAGAATAATACCTTTCACTATTTAAAATATTCTACTTCTGCCCAGTGGCTGTCCTGGGGCAGGTGAATCAGCAGATAATGTTCATGGAATGAAAAGCTGAAACTGTGTTCTGAGACCATGCATGGTTTGATCAATTCCTTTAGTCATCTACTGAAATAAGTCAGTGTGTGAAATGTGGGTCAGAGAGAATGAGTCATTGAATCTAGATTTTTGAAGAAAAAAGAGGGGACTTTAAACCTTTCTCATTCCCTCCCCCTCCCTAATCCCTACCTGGTTTCATCTGATCATCATCCCATCCCCATATCGTTCCACCTATCAGCTACCATCCTCTGTCGCACCCCTCCCTGGTACCGCTATATACTGGCAACCTTTCCTCCTCCCTCTCAGTGCTGCTGCAGGCTTACAACCTGAAGCGTCGACGTACACCTTTTGCCTCCACAGATGCTGCTTGACCCGTTGAGTTCTTCCATTGTTCTGTTTTTCATTTTTTAGAGTTGCAAATGCAGTTGAGCTCTGTCAATGCTGACTTTAATTGAAGGGAAATCATTCAAGAATCAACTGACCATGGTTATACATATTCTGTTCTGTTTCTGTCCTTTTGTTTCTTATTCTCTTGATTGCAGCCAACAGTTTGCCTGGCCCCTGAGTTCACCCAGTGCCTTACCGTCTCCAGTCACTGCCTCTCTGCTCCTCAATCACAGTATCTCCATGAAATGAAAACATAGACTTCTGGAAACACTCAGCAGTTTAGGCAACAAATGCAAAGAGAGAAACAGAGTTAATTTTTCAGGTTAGTGATCTTCATGAGAACTCTCTTTCCATCTGCACAAGTGTTACCTGAAGCTAAGTATTTCCAGCTTTTTCTGATTCAATTCCAACATCCATCCTGCTCTGTTGGTTATGAGAATGCTTCCCTGATCTCAGCCAGTTGGAGAAGCAGCCAAGTGTGGGACAGGTAGGTTATTGGGCACCAGCTTGCAGGTGGAGAGAATGAGTCCTCAGAGACTTCAGAGTTGGGGAGGGGGGGAAGTAGTGGAAATAAAAAGAACTTAGTGAGGGAGGTGATTGAATCGGTTTTTTGGGGTGGGAAGTGGAAAAACATTGGGAAAACAAAACAGGGGGAGATGTGTAGGGACTTAGGATAGAGATCAGAGGCCCCATTTGGGAGATCAGATAGGATAGAGATTGGCCTCTCGGAGGCTGAGGGTTATCTAGTTGTGCAAGGATGTAAATTGAATCCTGGAAATTTATGGAAATGGAGGTTACCTTCTGCATCCAGCAACACTCATCTCTCTTTTACTGATGGGTTTCCCAAGGCTGGAGTATCCAGGCCAATCTGGATTCACTTTACAATGGTATCAAAGATGATAGCTGTTTCATATTCAGTTGCCTATATCATCTTGGGAACATATTGGTTGTCTCCTCCTGCCCTCCTTTTTTTAAAACCAGATGAAAGGTTAGGTTCAGGTTTCCAATTTTTAAAATGTTTAAAAGTGCACTAACGCCTGTACTTCCTCAGGAGACAAAAGAAATTTGGCATGTCCCCTTTGACCCTCACTAATTTTTACAGATGCACCATAGGAAGCATCCGATCTGGTGTATCACAGCTTGATATGGCAACTGTTCTGCCCAGAACCGCAAGAAAGTGCAGAGCATTGTGGACACAGCTCAGCACATCATGGAAACCAGTCACCCCTACATGGGCTCTGTCTACACTTCTCACTGCCTTGGTAAAGCAGCCAACATAATCAAAGATCCACACACCTTGGACATTCTTCCTTCTCCCCCCTCCCATCAAGCAGAAGATACGAAAGCCTGAAAGCATGTGCCACCGGGCTCAAGGACAGCTTCTATACTGATGTCGAACGGTCCCCTAGTACAATAAAATGGACCCTTGACCTCACAATCTACTTCATTATGGTCCTGAACCTTATTGTCTGCCTGCACTGCACTTTCTCTGTATCTGTAACACTTCATTTGTATTCTGTTATTGTCTTCCCTTGTACTATCTCATGGTTTCCTCCGGGTGCTCCGGTTCCCTCCCACATTCCAAAGACATATGGGTTAGGAAGTTGTGGACATGCTATGTTGGCGCTGGAAGCATGGCGACACTTGTGGACTGCCCCCAGAACACTCTACGCAAAAGATGCATTTCACTGTGCGTTTCCATGTAGATGTGACTAATAAAGAAATCTTATCTTATCTTATAAAAAACATGATCCATATGGATGGCATGCAAAACAAAGTTTTTCACTGTACCTCAGTACATGTGACAATAATAAACCAATTTACCAATTTTACACACTAAATGGCCTAAACATACCTGTTTCCTGTGATTAACATCCACTCTTCTACCTCCCACTCTGATTCTATGAACCCATTACTGCACCCGAGTCATAATCATCACACAATACACAGTTAAGTTATCAATCTTAGCAAGGACAGTGAGGAAGGCTATTGAAGCTTGCAGCATGATCTTGACCAGCTAGGAAAATGGGCAGAGAAATGGCAGATGGAATTTAATGCAGACAAGTGTGAGGTGTTGCACTTTGAAAGGACAAACCAGGGTAATACTTATACAGTGCTCTGAGGTGTGCGGTAGAACAAAGGGACCTGAGAATACAGATCCATAGTTCCTTGAAAGTGGCGTCACAGGTAGATAGGGTTGTAAAGAGAGCTTTTGGCACTTTGGCCTTCATAAATCATTATTTAAGTACAGGAGTTGGGATGTAATGTTGAAGTTGTACAAGACGTTGGTGAGGCCGAATTTGGAGTATTGTGTGCAGTTCTGGTCACCTACCTGCAGGAAAGATTTCAATAAGCTTGAAAGAGTGCAGAGAAAATTTACAAGGATGTTGCCGGGACTTGTGGACCTGAGTTATAGGGGAAGGTTGAATAGGTTAGGACTTTATTCCCTGGAGCACAAGAGAATGAGGGGAGATCTTATAGAAATACACAAAATTATGAGGGGTATAGATAGGGTGAATTCATACATGTTTTTTCCCTCAAGGCTGGGTGAGACTAGAACTAGAGAACATAGGTTTAGGGTGAAAGGTGAAATCTATAAGGGGAATCTGAGGGGGAACCTCTTCACTCAGGGTGGTGCGAGTGTGGAACGAGCTGCCAGCAGAAGTGGTAGATGTGAGTTTGACTGAAACATTTAAGAGAGATTTGGATAGGTACATGGATGGTAGGTGTTTGGAGGGATATAGTCCTGATGCAGGTAGATGGGACTAGGCAAAAGATCAGGTTGGCTTGGACTAGATGGGCCAAAGGGCCTGTTTCTGTGCTGTAGTGCTCTATGACTCTATCTACACATGGAAAATTATACTGTATAATATGAACTCTTGGTCCCCCAATCTACTTCACCATGGCCCTTGCACTTTTTTGTTTACCTGCACTGCACTTTCTCTGTAGCTGCAACACTATATTCTGCTTTCTGTTATTCTTTTTATGCCTCAATGTAATTATGTATGGCATAATGTGACTGGATAGCATGCAAACAAGGTACACATGACAATAATAAACCGGTACCAATACCAATACCAAAGTTAATATTTTCAGAGCCAAGAAGGCTATCAACTGATCTTAAGCTGGCACTTCAAATTAAAAGAAATACTTCTAATACTTCTGAGATCTTAAAGATTTCTCCAAATTCCTAATGTAAAGACAGTTCTCTATGTCTGCCAAAAATCACCGTAACCAACAATAGTGACTCCCACACACCCCCAGACCACTTTTGTCCACACCTCATTCCTTCAAATAGTGTGGCAATGCCATAGGATAGCCACTAATTATCTTAAATAGAAACAGAAAATGTTGGTAATATTCAACAGGTTAGGAAACATTTGTGGGTTGAAAAACAGAGTTAAAATATCAGATAATGTGCAAAGGTTTGTAATCTGAAATGATTTCCCTCTTCACAGATGCTGTGTGATATCCTGAGTATTTCCAGAGTTCTGTGTTTTTATTTTTGATTTCCAGCATGGGCAGTATTTTGCTTTTGGATTACTAATTTTCTTACAGATTAACGTTTGGGATGAATGTCAATGGAGAGAATAGCTGAAGTTTACTGAATAAAGAAGTATTAAAATAGAAATATTTAAAATGGATTAAATAACTTGTCAAAATAAAGTGGAAAATTAATATTTTATTGGAAATTTAATATGGAGAAACACTTATTTCAAAATGCACACAGCTCATGGGCATTTGGCTTAATAAACAATTGACATCAATTTCCTCTTTGTATTTGATTTATGAAATACAGCAACATCAAATACAAAGATTTAAAATACAAAATCCAGCATTAAAATGTTAGAGTATGTTATCCATTAAACACTTCCATCATGCACATCCTCTACCATAAATTATCCCAATATAATTTTTATGTTGCTTTAGATTTTGGCCTCAATTTTTACAGTGGGTGGGGAAGGTGCAGGGAGCCAGGAGAAGCTACATATAGGCACACACTTACAGATGTGCAGGCCTATGAATCTTAAGGGCAGAACTTCATTTGGATAAAGATTTCAACTACATGTCAGATACAGTTCACAGCTAGCAGAAGGGAGTGGAGATTTAGGTGGAGTGCATTGGGGTGGGTCCTCCAGCAATCAGAGCAGGGGATCTTTAAACACATGGGTGAAAATGGTTGACACAGCTTTGAGGCTGCTGGTTGCTAATCAGTATGGACATAAACCAAGCCAGAATGCTTTGTGTGAAGTTTGCATCTTCTCCCTGTGACCATTTGGATTTCTTCCAGGTGCTCTGGTTTCCTCCCATATCCCAAAGACATGCAGTTTGGTGGTTAAGTTGCCCTTAGTATGTAAAATGAGAGACAAAATCTACGGGGGGAGTTGATGTAGGATTAGTGTAAATGGGTGTTTGATGGTCAGTGCGGACTCGGTGAGCTGAAGGGCCTGTTTCTGTGCTGTATGACTTTGTGGCTCTATGACTTTGAGAAGATGTGGTTGTGAAAGGAAGCAGGGAGGTGTGGTAGGCTGCATTGATCTGCCTGCCAGCAGAAAGAGGAGGTTGGGACTGGAATGTTGAGGGCTTCCTTGAGAGGTTGAGGGGCTGTTCTTTGTCTTCCTTCAATTGCCCAGAAAGGGTTCAGAAACAAAGTTTTAAACCAACCTGAGCCTCCTATGGCCAGTCAGCACCCTCCCACAGAGTTGCCAATGCTGGGCAACAGACCTGTGGGACTTCTGCTGAAATGAAGTAAAAATACGGAAGGAGTTTTCACAACGTTTAATGAAAAAGGTGCTAACTTAATAAAAATAGACCCACCGAAAGTGAAAGAGATGTGATGTTTGAGCCTGACACTGAGTGCAACATTAGGCTGATGAACCACATAGAATATGTAGCTAGGTAGCTAGAAAACTCTACACCCGAACTTAAGAAAGGCATAGCTAAATCTGAATTTGTATGCAGGTGATGGCAATGACGTTGCTGACGTGACAGTGAAATACCAAAGGCACAATAAAACATTACCACAAGTCGTTGTTGGAAGCTCCAGACCAAACCTGTTGGGAAGAGACTGGCTGAAGTCAATCCTCTTGTATTGGAGGAACATTCAACACGATAAGGTGGATGAGGCTGGAGCATTACTGGAGGTGCTGGAGAGATAAGAGGAGGTTTTCAAAGATGGACTGGTGTATTGAAGGGGACCCAAGCCAAAATCCATATTGATCCAAATGGTCCACCATGGTTCTTCAAGCTGAGGCCCGTGCCCAATGCAGCAAAAATAAAGTGGAGGGAGAAGTTGGCAGGGTTTGCAGAGAGAAAATAATTAAACCTGTTAACACCATGAATGGGCCATATCCATTGTCCCAGCATTAAAGCATGACAGAACCATAAGGATCTACAAGCTGATTGCTAACCAAGACGTCCCTGGAACAGTATCCCATTCCTGGAATAGAAGACTTATTTGCAGTTTTGTCAAGAGGGCAGCAGTTCACTGAGTTGGATAAGAGTCATTCACATAAACAGATAGAGTTACAGAGGAGCAGTCTAATAAATTTTTAACTGTCAACACTCATAATGCTTGTTCACATATAACCAACGACCCTTTGGAGTTTCATTTGCACCTTCTATCTTTCGGAGAATTATAGAGGCTTTGACTTTGAGAGCATAGTATGTATTCAAAGTCTGTAAATACCCAGGAAATGCAGATGTTCCCAGTCATCTTCCAAACTTGATAAAGGAACACAAGGCCAAGTGCTGACGATCAATCATCTGAACACTATGTCTGTGAGAACTCTGTAAATCAGACAGTGGACAGCAAAAGTCACTATACTGCCTTAGGCTTGTGGCCAACAGAGAAAGAACCACAATCAATGCCCCACCATTCATCAAACTTAGCTCTAACAATAAGGGATGTATCTGTCACGCTAGAGTTGTCATTGCACCACAGGGCTGGGCTTTGCTTCTGAAACAATCCCATCAAGCACCCCCAGGAATCACAAGGATGAAAGAAGTAGCCAGATCATACATGTGGTAGCCTAAAATGAGGCTACCACATGTACAATCTGGCTACTTCTTTCTGACATTGAGCAAGATATAAAGAAAATAGAAATGTATTTCCTTCTCTCTTTTGTACCCTTGTGAGTGGCCTAAGAAGTTGTGGAGTAGACTGTTGATTATCTTTACAGAGGAGAGTCTAGCTGATAATTGATGTTCATTCAATGTGGATGGAGATGTATCTGAATTAATACTGCAACATTACGAGCTACGTGGAAAACTTAGAGAAGGTTTGTTTTCATGGATTACCTTACATGTTAAGATCAGGTAATTGAAGTTGCTCCACAAGTGCAGACTTTGGGGACTTCATGAAAGGAAATGGCATAAACATGTGATATCTGCACTGTTTCATCCTTCCTCCAATGGATTACTGGAGAGAACAATTTAAACTTTAGAGAAGATAAGATATCTTTATTAGTAAGATGTACATCCAAACACACAGTGAAATGCATCTTTTGCGTAGAGTGTTCTGGGGGAAGCCCACAAGTGTCGCCACACTTCCGGCGCCAACATAGCATGCCCACAGCTTCCTAACCTGTATGCCTTTGGAACGTGGGAGGAAACCAGAGCACCCAGAGAAAACCCACGCAGACACGGGGAGAATGTACAAACTCCTTACAGACAGTGGCCGGAATTGAACCCGGGCTGCTGGCACTGTAATAGCGTTATGCTAACCACTACACTACTGTGCCTGCCCTCAAAGAAGGAATCAATAAAATGTAAGATGGCAGCATTGAAACAAAAGTTCAATATCCACAAACAGGACTGTCCCCATAGACCCATTGTTTCTGCCTGCTCTTGAACTTACTTGCTCATACCTTGAATCTATCCTGTCTCCCCCTGTCCAATATCTTCCCACCTACATCCTCGTGTGCACTCCACAATGGATGTCCAGTCCTTATACACCTCCATTCCCCATCAAGAAAATCTTAAAAGCCCTCTGCTTCTTTCTGCAACAAAGATCCAATCAGTTCCACTCCACCAGCACTCTCATCTGCCTGGCTGAATTTGTTCTTACACTGAACAACTTCTTTTTTGACTCCTCTCACTTACTACAAGTCAAAGGTGTAGTCGCACCTGGCCCGGATGGTATCCCTGGCCGTGTGCTCAGATCTTGTGCTGACCAGCTGGCGGAAGTATTTGTGGACATATTTAACCTCTCCCTGCTTTAATCTGAGGTACCCATCTGTTGTAAGAAGACCACTATCATCCCGGTACCAAAGAAAAACAAGGTAACATGCCTCAATGACTACTGACCAGGGGCTCTGACATCCACCATAATGAAGTGCTTTGAGAGGTTGATCATGGTACGTATCAACTCCAGCCTCCCAGACAACCTGGACACATTGCAATTCGCCTATCGCCAAAACAGGTCTACAGTGGATGCCATCTCCCTGGCCCTACACTCAGCTCTGGAGCATCTGGACTGTTATTGACTACAGCTCTGCCTTCAATACAATAATCCCAAGCAAGCTTGTCACCAAACTCCGAGACCTAGGATTCAATACCTCCCTCTGTAACTGGATCCTTGACTTTCTAACAAACAAACCGCAATCAGTGAGGATAGGCAGCAATACCTCCGGCATGATTATTCTCAACACTGGTGCCCCACAAGGCTGCATCCTCAGCCCTCTAGTCTTCTCCCTATGCACTCATGACTGTGTGGTCAGATTCTGCTCTAACTCCATCTACAAGTTTGCAGATGATACCACCATTGTAGGCCGTACCTCAAACAGCAATGAGGCAGAGTACAGGAAGGAGATAGAGAGCTTAGTGGAATGGTGTCATGACAACAACCTGTCCCTCAATGTCAACAAAACAAAAGAGCTGTTCATTGACTTCAGGAAAGGGGGCGGTGTACATGCTCCTGTTATGGACTCAGTGAAAGTCCCTTTAAGATAGAGAGTGTGTGTGTATGTGTGTGTGGGGCGTGCTTACGTCAATAGAAGATAAAGGACGTAATGACGTTGTTGAAGAAGTCAGAAGAAGAAGAAAGAGAGAGAGAGAAGGGAGAGAGACACCAGCCTGCTTGTTTTCTCTATCGATGGATGAGAAACAATAACTGTGTTTACCACTGAAATCCATGTATGGAAGTTGGAAGTAATCCGGTGGAGTTCACTTTGTTGCTGACCTGTAGAAGGAAACAGGTATTTGTGTGTGGACGACCACGGTTCGGATGCTTTTCGGGGTGAGGAAGTCACTACCGAGTAAACACTGAAGTGTCGTTTGGGTTCCATCGTGGAACATTTGGATTTCGTATGTACTCTCTCTATGTTTTTCTACATCTACATCTTATCTTCAGACAACGGTGGTTGTTGAAGAAGCCCTTGCTCATGTTTCACCTTATGGCTTGCGGAACTGAACTTTAAGAACCATTCAGGAACTGGGAGTTTTGGACTTTGTCACACACACACACACGAAGAGTTTAGTTTTGGGGTTAACGTTTGAGGTTTAACATTTTTGAATTCTAACATACTAACATTTTTACTTTTATTTTACGTATTATCAATAGTAGTGATTAATAAAATAGTTTTTAACACTAAATCATGCTCAGTGTGTTTCTTTTGTTGCTGGTTCGTGACAAAATTGGGGGCTCGTCCGGGATCTGAACCCGGGACCTTTCACTGGTGAGCTTTCACTGAGTCCATAACACTCCCATCTACGTCAATGGTGCTGAGGTCAAGAGGGTTGGGAGCTTCAAGTTCCTGGGAGTGAACATCATCAACAGCCTGTCCTGGTAAAATCACATAGATGCCACAGCCAAGAAAGCTCACCAGCACCTCTACTTCCTCAGGAGGCTAAAGAAATTTGGATTGTCCCCTTTGACTCTCACCAACTTTTACCGATGCACCATAGAAAGCATCCTATCTGGATGTACCACGGCTTGGTACTGCAACAGCTCTGCCCAGGACTGCAAGAAACTGCAGAGAGTTGTGGACACAGCCCAACTCATCACGGACACCAGCCTCCCCTCCTTGGACTCTGTCTTTACCTCTCATTGTCTTGGCGAAGCAGCCAGCATAATCAAAGACCCCACCCACCCAGAACATTCTCTCTTCTCTCTTCTTCCATCGGGTAGAAGATTCAGGAGCCTGAGGGCACGTACCACCAGGCTTAAGGGCAGCTTCTACCCCACTGTGATAAGACTATTGAACGGTTCCCTTATACAATGACATGGACTATGACTTCACGATCTACCTTGTTGTGACCTTGCACCTTATTACACTGTACTTTCTCTGTAGCTGTGACACTTTACTCTGTACTGTTATTGTTTTTACCTGTACTACATCAATGCACTCTGTACTAACTCAATGTAACTGCACTGTGTAATGAATTGACCTGTACGATCAGTATGCAAGACAAGTTTTTCACTGTACCTCGGTACAAGTGACAATAATAAACCAATACCAATACCAATGGGTCCCAGCTACACCTACCTTTTCGTTGGCGGCATGGAACAGTCACTTTTCCAAACCTTCTGCAGTACCAGTCCCCAACTCTATCACCGTTATGTAGATGACATCATTAGTGCTGCTTCCTGCAGAACTCATCAATTTTATCACCTTCACTACTAACTTCCACCCCACTCTCAAATTCACTCAGACCATTTCTGTCATGTTTCCCCCTTTCCTAGACTCTCAGGAGACAAACTATTCACTGACGTTTACTATTAACTATGAGACTGACTCCCACAGCTACACAGATCACACCTCTTCCTTCTCCACCCCCCCACCCCTGACCTTTCTCCCAGTTTCTCCGTCTCCACTGCATCTGTTCTCAAGATGAGGCCTTCCATTCCAGGACTTCTAAGACATGCTTCTTTTTCAGGAAACGTGGCATCCCTTCTACTGTAGTTGATGGAGCCCTGTCTCCCATTTCCTTTGTTTCTCAAACTTCTGCTCTTATCCCACCACCCTGCAGACAGAACAGAGATAGAGGTCCCCCAACCCCTATCTTTCACCCTATCAGCCTCCGCATCCAGCACATCATCCTTCGTCATTTCTGCCAGATGCAACAAGATCCCACTGCTAGCCACATCTCCTCCTCCCCACCCCTTTCTGCCTTCTGCAGGGACCACTCCCACCATGACTCCCTGGTTTGCTCATTCTTCTGCAATTGCAGGAGGTGCAACACTTGTCCTTACACCTCCTCCCTCAGCACCATCAGGAGAGCTAAGCACCCTTCCAGGTGAGGCCAAGATTCATGTGCACCTTGTCCAACCTCATCTACTGCACTTGGTGCTCCCGATGTGGCCTCCTCTATATTGGTGAGACCAAACGCAGACAAGAGACTGACTTGCACAGCACCTGTGGTCTGTGTGCAATGCCCATCCTGAGGTCCCAACTGAATGCCATTTCAATTCCCCATCCCATTCCGACACTGACCTGTCTTTCCTTGGTCTTCTCCATTGCCAGGGTGAGGCCCAACACAAACTAGAAGAACAACACTTCATATTCTGCCTGGGTAGTCCAGCAACCAATGTTGAATCTTCCAATTTCAGGAAGATCTCACTTCCAGTGTGTTTCTCCCCACCTCCCTCCAACCCCCTGTCCCTTCTGATCCTCCTCTGGTCCTCCCATTTTTATCAACTTTGCCACACCACATCCCACCCCCAGCACCCCCGTCACCCATCCCCCACCCCTACTGGTTCCATCCATTTACTAACCACACATTTCACCCACCGGCTCCCCCCCTCCCCCCTTCCCCATCTGGTTCTGGTTCCATCTTCACTGCATCTCTCCCCGATCTTCTCCATTATCACTTTCATTATTTATCAGATTACTACATCTATCTCAGATCTACCATTGACCTGCCTCTGTGTCCTAACTCCACCCCTCCCCCTCTCCTACCTGACTTGATCTGCCCATCACCTTCACCCCTTCTCGGTCCACCAATCACCTCTGGCTCCTGTCACACCTCTGCCCGTCTCCTCTTTATTCTGGCTATCTCCCCTCTCCACTCCTAGTCCAGATGCAGGGTTTTGACCCAAAATGTCAACAATTCCCTCCCCCCCTCCCCCCCTCAGTAGATGCTGTTCAACCCGCTGAGTTCCTCCAGCAGATTGTTTTTTGTTAAATATAATGGGCCATACCATGACACCTGTAACTGATGGTTCTAAAGGGAACAGCCAGCATTCGGACATTTGCACTGAAATATATCAGGGACCATGCAGACCTGCAGCATTAGGCAGAGGAATCCACCTCTCAGATCCTGCACCAGTCAGAACTGGTATGAGATCAGAGACCCCGTCCTCTTGAGCTGGAATTCTCAGCCTCCACAATGAAGAAGGGAAGTGATATTTTTTAAAGTTATTTTAATATTTTAAAAGATTTATAAATGATTTCATTTGTTTTAATGGATGCTATTCACAATTTTAACAAAGAATAGTAATTCTTAATCAATTCTAATAGATTTTGCATGTCTTTAATGATCAAACACGTTTAAAGATTGTTAAAACTGCTTCACAGCATTGACTATCAACAAACTCTGTCCCCTGCTTTGCCTCCTGTGAAAGGCTGTTAGGGCATTCTGGAAGTGAGGCCTTGAGGCCTATTTGCCACTATGGCTTTGCTGTGCCTTGTCAGATGTCTTTAGGATTTAGAGTCCCAGTGAGTTTGCACACATGCAACTCTACCAGGTAGATACAGCTGTGAGGAAATTGAGGGTGGGGACTGCAGTGTTAGGTTTGATCCAGCATGATCTGCCCCCGATTTGAAATTCAACCTTGCATAAAAACATTTGCTAAATAGTGTTGTTCTCCCACCTGCAATAGGTTGACCCTGGTTTGACCCAAAGCCATAGGACAGTGATTTTCATGTGTGCAGCAAGTTTAAGGTATAATTTCCACTAGCAGTATTACTCGTGGCTCTCTTAAGTAGTTGCACACATTAACAACAAGTATGTTCTAGAGCCGCTTAGAAATACTGAAGTAGCCAGTGTTATGCTGACATGGTTGGAACTCATAAAGAAATGGTTCTGAACTGAAACTACTTCTGAATGCAGTAGGGTGACATTGGGGAAAACCATCATGATAAGTACAGGGATGCAGACATGAATAGGCATCCTGCTTCTTTAATACAGGATTGGGAGAATGGTAGTATCCCAGAACGAGGACTGGAACAGCACACCATCTCCCACATCTCCCAAAATATCTAAAAGGCCTTATAGATGGGATGGAATAAAGGTGGGAAATCTTTTCTGTCATTACATCTGAGTTGAATCCCTCCGTATCTTATGTGATGGATTCCCCGTCAATTAAAACAATCTAAATTTCTGCCCTTTTATGTTGTAGGTACCTGTGTAGGAACAGGAAGAGAACTATTTCTCTGAAATGACTGGATAGATAAGAAAGGAGCAACGCAAGTGCTAGGCCACCCCGAGATAAATTGAAGGAGGAAGGTGTCTTCAACAGACCCAAAGGCTGAAGAAAGGTCAAGAAAAGAGAGGAGGGATACTCTCCAATTTTGGTAGTCACAAAGGATAACCCACATTCTGATACTAATACAGGGGTGAAAAGCTAATTATTTTCCTTCAGACGTGGCTCTGGACATCAATTCATTTGCCCCTACCAGTATGGCACTTGCATTTTCTGCACCACCACTATTTCTACTAAAAAGTTTTAAGCTTGTGCATGTTAGTTAAAAAAATAAACCTGTTAATGTGATAGTTAAAACCAGGAAGAAAGAATGTATAATTCTGTTTTTTTAACAGATGATTATTTTGCAATTATTCACTGGCATGCTGCCAAATTCTCAAGGGGTGTTGATCTCAATCCCTCACAACCTCGTATGAATGAAAATCACCATTATTGGCTAATGGAATTGTGATTTACCATGTTAGAAAGAGGAAGGAAATTATTCTAAGCAACAATTATAGCCAGAAAAGGTGTCTAGCTCATCGTCAGTTGCATTAGCTTCAATTAAATGTATGGCTTGTAAAGCAAATTTGCCATGAAATGTAATTTTACTTCTCTACTGGTAGACTTGAGATACACAAGGATAAATACCAATCGATTGACATCTGGCAAAAATACAAATTCAAATGTTCCTCTTTCCCCACAGGGACCCATAACTAAGGAACATATTCACCTTAAAGCATTTTTCCTCAAATGCAGGACATCAGAGTGGTACATCCTTCTGTATAAAGAAGCCCCAAGAACAATTTCATGAAAGGCTAATGTTCCAAAGTTAAAATTAATTGATATTGAATCTGTCTGAATAAAACATTTGATATCAGCCAAGTGATAGCTGATGAATTCTCTTTCAGAAGAGAAATATCGAGCTTTCTCCAAAAGGAAGGATTATCAATCTTTAAGAAGGAAACAAAAGTTCATTCATCTGAATGTTTTTTCAGCCAAGTAGAATTAGGCCCAGTGGCATACTAGAATACTCCTGGCGGACTTGATGAGCTAAATTTTCTTGGTGGTTGAAGATAATTCCCCCTTGCTAAACAATCTCTAAGCCCCTGAGCATAATTTGAATTTGTCTGCATGGTACAAACAAGAAATATTTATGCAAACAATCAGTCTTGGCTCAGGGGTAGTTATGTTGCATCTGAGTAAGAACATTGGATTAAATCCTACTCCATGAACCTAATCGAGAATTACACTGATGAAGTAGTGATGTACTGTCAAAGGTGGTGTATTTTGAAAGACAAGTTAAATTGAAGTCTTGCCTTTTCTTTCGTATTGAAGTGGAGTTTTCGTGGCCAATGTGTATCTATCAACCAATATTTCAAACAGTTATTTTGGGATGTTCCAGGACCCAACCATGTATAAATTGGCTGCCACCTTTCTCACAGTACAAAAATGTACTTTATTGGCTGTCAGGTCCTTTGGGGACATTCTGAGATCATGAATTTAACTCTGCAATTCAAGTTCATTATTTCCTCTTTACTTGTATTATAGAGTCATAGCATGGAAACAGTTGCCCTTCTGCCCACTGAGCAAATCATCAAGAATACACTTAAACTAACCCCATTTTATTTTTCACACATTCTCATCAACTCCCCATAGATTCGACACACTAAGGGCAATTTACAGTGGCCAGTTAGTCCATCAGACCATGTCTTTGAAACATGGGAGGAAACCAGAGCACCCAGACAAAACCCACACAATCATGGAGAATGTGCAAACTCCACACAGACAGCATCAAAGGACACAATTGAACCAAGGTCACTGGAGGTGTGAGGCAGAAATTCTCCTAGCTGTGCCACCATGCCACCGTGCCACCCCATATTACATAGAACATAGAACAGTACAGCACAGGATCAGGCCTTTTGGTCCATGATGTCTGTGCCAACCATTATGCCAAATTAAACTAATCCCATCTGCCTGCATGTGGTCTATATCCCTCCACTCCCTGCTTGTCTAAATGTCTCCTAAATGTTGCTGTCTCTTTTTCTCCCACCACTTCCCCTGGCAGTGCATTCAAGGTACCTACCACTCTCTGCGTAAAAAAATTGCCTTGTAAATCTCCTTTAAAGTTTCTCTTTCTCACCTTAAAGCCATATGGTATTTGACATTTCCACCCTGGGATAAAGGCTGTGACTATCTACCCTATCTATGCTTCTCATAATTTTATATACCTCTTTCAAGTCACCACTCGGCCTCTGATCCTCCAGAGAAAACAATCCAAGTTTGTCTAATCACTCTTTATAGTTAGTACTCTCTAATCCAGACAACATCCTGGTAAACCTCTTCTGCACCCTCTCTAAAGCCTCCACATCCTTCCTGTAATATGACACACAATACTCCAAATTTGCCTACCCAAAGTTTTATACAAAGTGACTTCCCAACTTTTATACTCAATGCCCCAACCAAAGAAGGCAAGCATGCCAAATGCCTTCTTTACTACCCTATCCACTTGTTTTGCCACTTTCAGGGAATTATGGACTTGCACCCTAAGACCCCTCTTTGCATTAATGTTCCTAAGTGTCCTGCTACTTGCTGTAAAACTTCTTACATTTGACATTCCAAAGTGCAATACCTCACTCTTGTCTGGTTTAAACTCCATCTACCATTTCTTTGTCGATATTTCCAACTGACCTATATCTTGCTGTATCCTTTCACAACCTTCCTCAGTATGCATAACTCAACCAATTTTTGCTTCATTTGCAAACTTACTAATCAGCCCACCCACACCTTTGTCCAAATTATTTATATATATCACAAACAACAGAGGTCCCAGCAGTGCACCACTGGTCACGGATCTCCAGTCAGAATAACATCCCTCCACCACTACCCTTTGTCTTCTATGACCAAGCCAATCTTGAATCCAATCTACCAAGTCACCATGGATCCCATCTGCCTTAATCTCTTGGATTAGTCTACCTTAAGGGACCTTGTCAAATTCTTCACCAATATCCATTTAGACAACATCCTCTGCCCTGACCTCATCAGTCATCTTCATCATCTCCTCAAAAACTCAGTTGCCATATTGCCACATGTATGCCAACACCAGTAAAGAGCTTATAGCATAACTGTCATTAATAGATCTTGGGTGCTGACTTCAAATGCACTATTAGGACTGTAGGAATTCTGGTCCATTGTCTTTCAACAGCTTTGCCTCTTTTCTGCATGATCCACAGACATTGTGCAAGTTCAGAAAGTTTCCCTTTAAAACTGATTTACTTTAGCTAGGTCATTGATTGATACTCAGGTGGAACAGACTCCAATCAAAAGCAATTAACGAGCAATAATGTCTTCAAATTCATTCACATGCTCTAAAATCTATCAATATAAGTGCTGAAAACATCGGTTGCTCCAACCTTTACAGCCACGTGGTGTACTGTTTCTCAAATTCCCGCTTCTCCTGTATGTAAAAGTGTATCATACTTCCACTCTTGAATAGCTCAGCTCTAGTTTTATGTTTGTTCTTGATTCCTTTGTCCACGAAGCAACCCCCAGCACCCACACCCTCCATCGAGATTGCTTCTATGTATTGCAAATAGATGCCAGCTTTCTGACATTACAAAAGTTACCACACTTCAACAATAGATAATAAAATAATTTGCAGTGTTCTGCATGGAATGTGCTATATCATATCTATTATTTAATTTCACATTCAGATCACCCCATGCCTCCCAAGCTTCTCAAAAGAACACAATCTATTGAGCTGTGCTAGGTACACTCCAGGTAAATCTGCACTGTATCCCTTTGAACATTGAGCAAGAAGCCATTCAGACAAGTTTTATATCAATCCCATCCTGACCAACAATTATTAAATCTCAATGCTGCGCAGCAAAGTGCCAAGTGCAATAAAGTTGATTAATTTAATTCTAAAAGTAATAATTTCCATATATTCAAATATATATGCTCCCAGCCTGACTCGGAATTTTCTCTTGCATTTCTTAATTCATCTGACTTTATGAGCTATCTCCTAGTTCTTCTTCTCCAAAGTATTTGGTGCTGCTCACTAGTCCTGGGTGTTTCACCATGGCCAGAACTTCTCTGACTCATGATATAACATTAATGGTAAATATGGTCTTGTGCCCTGGAAGGATGGAACAACTGGCAGGGCATGCACTGGAAAATCACCTTGAGGTGCTTGGTCCTCATATTGTTTTGAAGAACTCAGAGTTAGGATGAAGGATGGACAGCTGCAGCTGAATTTGAGTGTAAAACCTGAACTGTGAACCTGTTGCATATTCAGGGCTATAGTATTATGGAGGTTCTGTTAGTGAACTACTAACCCAGGGCCCTGGATTATTGATTTGAAGGCATGAGTTTAAAACCTAGTTGTTAGAGTCATTACACAGAAGGAGGCCATTCTGTCCATTGAGTCCACACTAGCTCTCTATAGAGCAATCCCAACTATCTCTGTAGCTCTGCATTTCTTTCTCTCTAACACTCATCCCATTTCCTTTTGAAATTATTGACTATATCCACTTTCACCACCTCGTAAGCTTTGAGTTCCAGGTCATAATGTTCTTCCTCAAATCCCCACTGTATCTCTTGTCCAAAGACCTTTAATCTGTGTCCTTTGGTCCTTCAATGGGAGCTTTCTTTAACTGCCTGATTTAATCCTGTCATAATTTTGTACACCTCCAATATATCTCTCTTCAAGCTCCATCTGCTTGAAGAGGTACAATCCCATCTTCTCCAACATATCCTTCTGGCTAATATCCCTCATCCCTGGAGCCAGTCTCGTAAATCATTTCTACACCTTCTCAAAGACATTCACAGCCTTCCTAAAGCATGGTGACCAGAACTGAATGCAATAGTCTAGTTGTGGTCAAACCAAAAGCTTTATAAAGGTTTAACAGATCTTCCTGCTTTTGTACTCGGTACCTCTGTTTATGAAACCCAAGAATCCATATGTTTTGTTAACTGCTCTCTCAATATGCCTTGTCACCTTCAAAGATTTGTGCATTTGAAGCCCCAAGTCTTTTGCTCCTGCACAGGTTTTAGAACTGTGCCATCGAATCTATTTTTCCTTTTCCAATGCCTTCTGCCAAAGTGTATCTTCTCACCTTCCTTTGTGTTGAACATCTGCTGGCCCATCTATGTCTTGTGGCATTAATTGGTATCATCCTTGCTGTTTGCAAGTTTGGATCATTGGCAAATTTTGAGAGTTTGCTCTGTATTCCAATATCCAAATTACTTCTCAAAAAATACTCCGGTCGTGGCATTGCCCCTTGGGGAAATCTACTGTCTATCATTAAGAACTCAAGTTAAATTCATTGGATTAAATGTAATTAATCTTTCTTTTTCAATCTTTTTATTAGTTTTCAAATTAATACAGATTAGTATATAACATCAATGTTTGTACATGTAATACAAAACGATCAGGAGAACAATCATGGCATGGATAATCATAAAGAACAATAAAGTATAAAAAAATCCGTAGATCCAACAATCTCTTAGTGAATGAATATAATATAAAAGAAAGGAAAGAAAAAGATTTATTATATAAATATAAAGGAAAGAAAAAAAAGTCCCCAAAACAATAAGAAAAATTATAAATATATCAAACCAAACTAAGCTAAACAAAAAAAAATTCAAAAAAAAACAAACAGAAAAAAAAACTGGACTAAAATTTCTAAGTAGACACAGAGCAAAATGTAATTAATCTGATTAAGATGAAATAAACAGTTGGGATCAGAAATGGGAACCAGGACACTACCAGATTATTTTAAAAAGTTATCTAATGTCCTTTTGGAAAGAAAATCAGTCACCTTTACCTGGTCCATCCTACATTCTGGACCCGGAGCATGGTGAATTATTGATAACTGCCTTCAGAATGACCAAGGAGGCCAATCAGTTGTCAAGAAGGGAGCTGACTTAACCTCACTTTTGCAAGGGTACACAGCAATCCCAATCTTACAAGTAATATGACGTCTCATGAATAATGAATAAAAAATAAATTGCTGAGAAAGATGATGGGTTAGAAGCACTACCCAGACATCCTCCTGATGTAATCTACCAGTTTTGCTGCAGTATGCTCTGCCTTCTCTTCTGATCTTATTGGGATTCTGTTCTGCTTCAGTGCGGGTGATAAAGATGACGTCCTTTATTCCACAACCTAGATGCCCTCATCTATTTTTTGTCTCCTTGACACAATTGCACAATCATACCTGCAGAAAGAGGAAGAAAGAGTTACGTGTAGAGATCTGCTGGGCTCTTCCTGCTGTGGATCCATTAAGAGGAAGAGGCAACATGGAACGAAGAGGGGGGATGTGTGAATGTAAAGAGAAATGTGCACCAGGTGAGACAAAGAAGGAGTGCTGGGTATAATTTGGTATTTGCATGAGTGCTTAATTATGAAAAGAGAACAATGTATGATGTGAAGGGATCTATAAAAAGAATTGAGCTTATTTGGAATATAAGAGGCAAGAGGCATTACAATGTGCTATTGTGAAGGCCAGGAGGATGGTCAGCTAGTTGTGGAGATTGGAATATCGTCATATGCTGGCAGGAGAGGTGGAGGAATGAAATGACATCTCCTTCTGCACTGGCCCTTGTTCTGCTGAAAGTAAGTTTTCATTGCATCTGTGCATACATTTATTTCTGCATATGACAATAAACTCGACTACTTTTATTGACTTTAGGCAGTGGTTCAGTGGGATATTTTCAGATTCCTTCATCCACGTCAGTTTCATAGTGGTCATAGGTTGCTTTTGCAGGGTTATGGGGGAAAATCATTTCTATTTTGCCCTCTATTTCCCCACAAAGTTCTGGAAGGAAGCTTCAGAAAATCAGGGAAGCTGGCCTATGAAATCAATATATCAAAAAGGTCCAACAGCTGTCCAAAGAAAAGTTCTACACCAAAGGATGCTCAAGAGATGCAGCCCATGTGTAACTGGACCTCGGAAGTTGTGCTAGGAGTGCCCCACAAATGATTAGCCTTCTCAATCTGTGTCCAATAGGGAAGGCAATCAGGCAGTCATAATAGTGTGAGTTCTGAATTCACTCCAGTATCATGCTTCCTGTTCTCTGAGTTAAAAAGCTAAAACAATTCTAAACCTGGATTTCTGTCATTATTATTGGTATTGGTTTATTATTGTCACTTGTACCGAGGTATAGTGGAAAGCTTGTCTTACAAACCGATCGTACAGGTCAATTCATTACACAGTGCAGTTACATTGAGTTAGTATAAAGTGCGTTGATGCAGTACAGGTAAAAACAGTAACAGTACAGAGTAAAGTGTCACAGCGACAGAGAAAGTGCAGTGCAATAAGGTGCAAAGTCACAACAAGGGACATGAGGTCATAGTCCATCTCATTGTATAAGGGAACCGTTCAATAGTCTTATCACAGTGGGGTAGAAGCTTTCCTTAAGTCTGGCGGTAAGTGCCCTCAGGCACCTGTATCTTCTACCCGATGGAAGAGGAGAGAAGAGAAAATGTCCTGGGTGGGTGGGGTCTTTGAGTATGCTGGCTGCTTCACCAAGACAACGAGAGGTAAAGACAGAGTCCAAGGAGGGGAGGCTGGTGTACGTGACGCGCTGGGCTGTGTCCACAACTCTCTGCAGCTTCTTGCAGTCCTGGGCAGAGCAGCTGCCGTACCAAGCCATGATACATCCAGATAGGATGCTTTCTATGGTGCATCGGTAAAAGTTGGTGAGAGTCAAAGGGGACAAACCAAATTTCTTTAGCCTCCTCAGGAAGTACAGGTGCTGGTGAGCTTTCTTGGCTGTGGCATCTATGTGATTTTACCAGGACAGGCTGTTGATGATGTTCACTCCCAGGAACTTGAAGCTCCCAACCCTCTTGACCTCAGCACCATTGACGTAGATGGGAGCATGTACACCGCCCCCTGTCCTGAAGTCAATGAACAGCTCTTTTGTTTTGTTGACATTGAGGGACAGGTTGTTGTCATGACACCATTCCACTAAGCTCTCTATCTCCTTCCTGTACTCTGACTCATCGCTGTTTGAGTTACGGCCTACAGCGGTGGTATCATCTGCAAACTTGTAGATGGAGTTAGAGCAGAATCTGGCCACACAGTCGTGAGTGTATAGGGAGTAGAGTAGAGGGCTGAGGATGCAGCCTTGTGGGGCACCAGTGTTGAGAATAATCGTGCCGGAGGTATTGCTGCTTATCCTCACTGATTGCGGTCTGTTTGTTAGAAAGTCAAGGATCCAGTTACAGAGGGAGGTGTTGAGTCCTAGATCTCAGAGTTTGGTGACAAGCTTGCTTGGAATTATTGTATTGAAGGCAGAGCTGTAGTCAATAAACAATAGTCTAACGTAGGTGTCTTTACCGTCCAGATGCTCCAGAGCTGAGTGTAGGGCCAGGGAGATGGCATCCTCTGTAGACCTGTTTCGCCGATAGGTGAATTGCAATGGGTCCAGGTTGTCTGGTAGGCTGGAGTTGATGCGTGCCATGATCAACCTCTCAAAGCACTTCATGATGGTGGATTGTCAGAGCCACTGGTCGGTAGTCATTGAGGCATGTTACCTTGCTTTTCTTTGGTACCAGGATGATAGTGGTCTTCTTAGAACAGGTTTAGAACATCAAAATCAGAAGCAGGAGTAGGTCATTTGTCTCTTTTGCCTGCTCCAGCATTCAATAAGATTTCGAATGATCTTCTACTTCAGCACCATTTTCCTCCACTAATCCCATACCTCCCTTGCCTACAGGTCTCTTGGGTAGAACATTTCAAAGATCCTGTATCTCCTGGGTGAAGAAGTTTGTTCTCATCTCTGTCCTGAATGGCTGATCCCCTATTTTGATATTTTGAGGCTTTGAGGCAGTGACACCTAGATCCTTGTGATAGACAGACCAGACCTGTACGCAATATTCCATGGGTGGTCTCACCACAGCTCTTTTTACTACAGGAAAGCACAATTATCTGTATTTATGGTTAGATTTCCTCTCTGAATTCTATCTGCTACACATGACATCCAATCTCTTTTTATCACCATCTCTATTTCCTTTCTTCAATTTACCAAAAATTACTTTTAAGAAAATTTTATCTTTATCTCAATAATGTGTTTTCCTATGTGTGCACTCCATAATGCTTAATTTCTACTTTAAAATTTATATTGTAGCGGCCCGTACTCACTGAACTTGAACCGCCATCGGCGGCTGCGGGCGGATGCATGGGAGCGCGTTGTAGACTAACTGCGGGGCGGGCCTTCCGGCAGGAACCTTACGTCACGTCTGCTGGAGATGCTCTCGGGTACTTTTGCGTGCGTGCACATTTTGCTTCTCTCGGTAAAGTGTTCTCCGGTTCAGCCACCACGTCGCTGAGTTTTCCTTTCAGCAACACGCCGCATTCAGCTACATTTGGTGACCCCGACGCTTCCAGACGGCATCTGGAACCCGCAACTTGAATTCCAATGACTCACACAACACAGTCTCGCTCAAGCTCCCGACTTTCTGGGCCACTCAGCCCACGTTTGGTTCGAGCAGGCTGAGGCCCAGGTCAGTATCAGAGGCATTACAGCCGACACCACGCGGTACTACTACGTGGTCAGCGCGCTCGACCAGGACACGGCAGGCCGTATCATTGACTTCCTGCACCATCCACCAACGGAGAACAGGTACGCTAAGATCAAGGCGCTCCTCATCCACAGTTTCAGAATCTCCCGCCACAAATGAGCCGCGCGGCTTCTGCACATGGACGGCCTGGGCGACCGCAAGCCATCCGAGCCGATGGATGACATGCTGGCGCTCATGGATGGCCATAAGCCCTGCCTTTTATTTGAGCAGTTGTTCCTCGAGCAACTGCCAGAGGACATTCGCCTCCTCCTTGTGGGTGAAGATTTCAGTGACCCACGCAGCCTCGCGGCCAGGGCAGATATTTTCTGGCAGAGTCAGCAGCGGGGAGCGGCTTCCATCTGCCTAACCACAAATGCGCAGCCTAAGGCCAAGACCCCACAACCAAAGCCACTGAGACCCACAGGGGACAAGGATGAGGGTTCTGATCAATGGTGTTTTTACCATCAGAGATGGAGGTCAAATGCACGCTGCTGCCGTCCACTGTGTGCCTTTCCGGGAAACGCCGGGGCCGGCCGTCGCTAGTGGCTTCGGCGGCTGGCCATCACAACAGCCTCCTGTTCCTTTGGGACTGACACTCCGGGCGACGTTTCCTGGTGGACACCGGGGCCGAAATCAGCGTCCTTCCCCCCTCGAACATGGACACCCGTAACATGGCCACAGGCCCCGACCTCACCGCTGCGAACGGCACCACCATCCAGACATACAGCTTGCGTACCATCCTGCTGCGTTTCGGGCCCAGCTGTTTTACCTGGACCCTCACGGTAGCAGTGGTGTCACGGCCGTTACTAGGGGTGGATTTCCTACGGGCCAACCATCTTCTGGTCGACCTGAAGGGCCGGCGTTTGGTCCACGCCGAGACGTTCCAGACATTCCAGCTCAGAGAAGCCTAGTTCCCAGCCCTCCACCTAGACTTCGTCACACTCTCGGGTGACGAGTTCGCCAGGGTGCTGGTGGATTTCCCCTCCATCATCACCCCACAGTTCTCCACTACCGGTCCCAAGCACGGCGTGCAGCACCACATCCCCACACAAGGACCATCGCTGCACACCCGGGCCCGTAGGCTCCCACCCGACAAGCTCCACCTCGCCAAGGAGGAGTTCCGGAAGGTGGAGGAGATGGGGATCATCCGCCGCTCGGACAGCCCTTGGGCATCTCCGCTGCACATGGTGCCCAAGTCCGCAAGAGGTTGGAGGCCCTGTGGGGACTACAGGAGACTCAATGATGCCACAACCGCCGACCGATACCCAGTGCCCCAGATTCAGGATTTCACGGCGATCCTCCATGGGGTGACCATCTTTTCAAAAATCGACCTGGTCTGGGGGTACCATCAGATCCCCGTGCACCCCGACGATGTGCCCAAGACAGCCCTCATCACCCCCTTCAGGTTGTTTGAATTCTTAAGGATGCCTTTTGGTGTCAAGAACGCCGCCCAGACTTTCCAGAGGCTTATGGACTCGGTGGGGCGAGGCCTGGATTTCATCTTCATCTACCTAGATGATATCCTGGTGGCCAGCAAGTCACGCAAAGAGCATGTGGCACATTTGTGACAACTCTGCCAACGCCTGAGCGACCACAGACTGGCAATCAACCCAGCGAAGTGCCAGTTCGGGCTGATGGAAATCGACTTCTTGGGCCACAGGGTCAACCAGCATGGAGCCGCCCCACTATCGGACAAGGTCCAAGCCATCCGCCAGTTTCCCAAACCCAGCATGGTCAAGGGCCTGCAAGAGTTTGTGGGGATGGTGAATTTCTACCATCGGTTCGTGCCGGCGGCGGCGCGCATCATGAGACCCTTGTTCGGTCTGATGGCCGGCAAGGCCAAAGAGGTGGCATGGGACGCCGAGTCCACGGAGGCTTTCAAGCAGGCCAAAGAGGCATTGGCGAAGGCGGCCCTCCTAGTACACCTGAGATTTGATGTACCCACGGCGCTCACAGTTGACGCTTCCGACATGATGGTCGGCGGAGTCCTGGAGCAGCTTGTCGAGGGCCAGTGGCGACCGCTTGCCTTTTTCAGCCGACACCTGCGACCACCGGAGGTTAAGTACAGTGCTTTCGACAGGGAGTTGCAAGCATTCTACCTAGCTATCTGGCACTTCCGGTATTCCCTCAAAGGAAGGGATTTCACCGTGGATACAGACCACAAGCCCCTCACCTTCGCCCTTGCAAAGGTATTGGACCCATGGTCAGCTCAGCAGCAGAGGCACCTCTCCTTTATTTCGGAGTTCACCAGAGATGTCCGCCAAATCACAGGGAAGAACAATGTGGTTGCCGACATGCTGTCCAGCCCCCACATCCACTCAGTGACCACCTCAGCCCCAGGGATCGACTACACGGCGCTGGCGCAGGCGCAACAGGCGGACACCGAAATCCCGGCCTACTGCACTGCCGTTTCGAGACTCCAGTTGGAGGACGTCCCCGTCAGCCTGACAGCAGTTCGGCTTCTGTGCAACTCGTCTACTGGCAGACCTCGGCCTGTGGTACCAGCAGCGTGGAGGCGGCGGGTGTTCGACATGCTACGTGGCCTGGTCCACCCGTCCATCTGGGCATCTACCAAATTGGTAGCGGACAAAATCGTTTGGCACGGTTTGCGCAAGCAGGTCGGACACTGGGTCAGGACATGCATACACTGCCAGACCGCCAAAGTCCAGCGGCATGTGAAGGCCCCCCTCCAGCAGTTCCAGCCGACACTCGGGAGGTTTCAGCACATCCACGTGGACATCGTCGGCCCCCTGCCCGTTTCCCGGGGCGCCAGGTATATCTTTACCATGGTTGACAGGTTCACCAGATGGCCGGAGTCCGTGCCGCTAGTGGACACGTCCACCGAATCCTGCGCCAGGACACTCATCGCAAACTGGATCGCCAGGTTCAGATTACCAGAGGACATCACCTCCAATGGAGGGGCACAGTTCACGTCAGGTTTGTGGACCGCACTGGCGCAGCTCCTGGGCACCCGGTTACGTCACACCACGGCGTACCACCCACAGTCCAACGGTTTGGTTGAGCGGTTCCACAGGCACCTCAAGTCAGCCCTGATGGCATGCCTCAGAGGGCCCAACTGGACAGATGAGCTCCCCTGGGTTTTACTGGGCATCCGCATGGCCCCCAAAGAGGACCTAGGCACCTCCTAGGCAGAATTGGTCTAAGGCACTCTCCTGACGGTCCCGGGCGAGTTTGTGCTAGAGGCCCAAGGTCCAGCAGGGACGCCGGCAGAAGTGCTGACGAGGCTGCAGGACAAGATAGGGACCCTGGCACCGGTTCCGACCTCCAGACGTGGCACTACACCGTCCTTTGTCCCTAGGGATCTCCTGGACTGTGAGTACGTTTTCACTTGCAGGGGCATGCACAGGTCACCTCTACAGAGGCTGTACGAAGGACCCTTCAAGGTGATCCGGCACAACGGATCTACATGTGTCGTGGAAGTGGGTGGCCACGAGGAGACTTTCACAGTGGACAGCCTCAAACCGGCGCATTTGGCCATTGAGCAGCCGGTGAAGGTACCCTCACTGCGCCGGTAGGACAGGCCACCCAAGAGGGACACACAGACTGGGGGTCCCATGCCCCCGATGGACGTTTCTGGGGGGGGTGGTGTAGCGGCGCGTACTCACGGAACTCAAATCGCCATCGGCGGCCGTGGGCAGACACGCGGGAGCGTGTCGTAGACTAACCGCGGGGCGGGCCTTCTGGCAGGAACCTTACGTCATGTCCGTCGGAGAAGCTCTCAGGTACTTCTGCGCGCGCGCGCGTTTTGCATCTCTCAGTAAAGTGTGCTCCGGTTCAGCCTCCACGCCTCTGAGTTTTCCTTTCAGCAACGCACCGCGTTCAGCTACAATATCATATAAGAGCATAAGAGATAGAGACAGTAGTGGCCTCAACATCGATTTCTCTAACTTCCAGTTACCCACCCCTTCTTTTTCTTTCTCCCCACTCCTTTGTCTTCCCTTATTCCTGTGGCTCCCTTCCCCCACCTTGATGACCTGCCCATCTCCTCTCCTCCCCTCCTCCCATCCCTTATTCCATGGTCCACTGCCCTCTCCTACTGGATTCCTTCTTCTTCAGCCCTTTGTCTCTTCTACCTATCACCTCTCAGCTTATTACATCTTCTCCCCCTCCCACACCTACTACCTTCCCCCTTCACCTGGACTCTCCTGTCACCTGAACTCACCTATCCCCTGACTGTGTGTGCTCCTCCCCCTACCCCTACCTTCTTATTCTGGCTTCTGCCCTCTTCCTTTCCAGTCTTGATGAAGGGTCTTGGCCTAAAACGTTGACTGTTAATTTCCCTCCATGGATGCTGCCTGACTTGCTGAGTTCCTCCAGCATTTTTTGTGTATTGCTCCAGATTCCAGCATCTGCAGAATTTCTTGTGTCTCAGAAACAGTACTGGGCTGGTTTTCAATACTCTGGTATTTCATAAGATCATGACTGAGATCCTTTACTTCAGTGACATTTTCCTATACTAACACTATATCGCTTGATTTCCCTAATATCCAAAAATCATTAAATACTAAAACAACTATTTCTGTAGACTGACATTCAAAACTGTGACAACTAGTTACCATGTGCCACTGAGATCCGGTTTTTTATTGATCTGTCATACAATTTTCACTCCCAACTTTACCAATTCCTGCCATTTCCTTCAAAATCTAAAGCTATTAGGAAATACTGATTATGGTTTTATCTCTCATTAATATAGTCTAAAAAACATGCACCACCCTTGGCTTAAGGACATTCAGAAGTGTTTACAATCATTAAAGTATCAGAGCCAAGGCAGCTAATTTCTGCACATTAAAGCTCCACAAACAGAATGACATTTAGACGAAAAAATCTGTACGCGTGACATTCAACGTGAGGTCCCAAGTGGATGACCCACTTTGACTTCCTCCTAGTTCCCACTATTCCAGATGCCAGTCTTTAGTTAACTTGATCCATTCAATGTGATAGCAAGAAATAACACTAAATCCACAAGATAAATCAAAGACTGTGGGACCAGGCAACATCTAATCTTTAACACTGAAACATTATATCTGAGAATAAGTCACTGCTACAGACAAAGTGTTCTGGTACAGTTACAACACATAACTCTACCAGAACTCTGTACCAGAACACCTGATAATGTGGATAATTGCCCAGATGCAGCCTGTCCCCAAAAAGCAGAACATATCTAAACTGGACGTTACCATTCCACCATTTTACTATCAATGTCTAAACGTAGACCAAAGAGCTGAATTCCAGAGGTAAAGTGAGAGTGACTGCTTTTGACATCCAAGAAACAGATGATCAAGTGTAGCATTAGGAGCCCTGGTAAAATTGAAGCTATTGGGAATCGGGGGACTGCTTTCTGCTGGAATTATACCTCATACAAAGGAAGGTGGTTGTGGTTATTGGAGGAAAAGCATCTCAATCTCAGTCCATTGCTGCAGGAATCTCTCAAGGCATGGTCCTAGGCTCAACCATCTTCAGCTGCTTCATCAATGATCTTTGTGCCATGATGTCCGACAGAGGATGTTTGCAGATGATTCTGCTCACAACTCCTTTGGTAATGAGACAACCCATGCTTGCATACAGTAAGACATTCAGTTCTGGGCTGATTAGCAGCATATAACATTTATGCCACACAAGGGTCAAATTACAACTCTCTCTAACAAGAGAGAGTCTGACCACCTCCTCTTGCTATTTACTGAATCTTCACCATCAACATTCAGGATATTAATATTGACCAGCAATTCACCTGAACCAGCCACAAATCCTATTCGCTTGACTGAATGAGTGCAGCTCTGAAAATACTCAAGCAGCTCAACAACATCCAAGGCAAAGCCACACATTTGATTGGCATTCTATCCATCACCAGGAACATTCACGTCCTTTCTCACCAGTGCGTTGTGGTTTCGGGGTTTACCATATGTAAAATGCATAAGCCTTCTTCAACAGCACACCCGTAGCATTCACTCCTAAAAGGAGGAAGGCAGCAAAAGCATTGGACTGTCATAATCTAGTTCACAGATTTTATCAGTGTGAGTGAAGATAGCCATTGTTTCTGTTTGACTAGTTCCCAGCCCTGGTAATTCCACCACTCTCCTTAGAGGATCAGCAGGGGCTGCATTTACAGGGAGCCCTAATCCCTAGGGAATGGAGAAGGCACGGCTGAGTAAGACTCACACCTTGGGAACCATCTGGAATGATAGTCAAAGGGATCAAGTCCCAGGGACAATCAAGAACAGTGCCCAGTGGCAAATTCAAATCCTGGAGACAGTTGGGGGTCAAAGGCCAGAAAATACTGAGCACTGGGCAGGGTCAACGGCCTCTGAGTGAGAATCATATAGAAATTAAAAATTATACATCGATGAAGGTCCATCATGCCCATGCTGGTTGAAAGAGAGCTTTAGCACCCAATCCCACCTTCTAGCTCTCAGTAAGTAGCGTTATAGATTACGTCAAGTGCTCAACCGGGCACATGTCAAATGCGATGCAGGTTTCTGACCCCACCATCCTTTCGACCAGACTCCTGCTACTCTTTGGTGAAAAGAGTAGGAGAGTTCACTAAACTATCTATCAATTATTTTATATCAATGCCCCCTGGTTATTGTGCTAAAATAATAGATAGTTCTATCTGGTCCTCTCAAAGATTCAAATCTGAAGAATACAGAGATAGCAGTTCCAGGTATATTCAAACTCTACGTTATTGCTCTGTAATGGACATTTTTATCAGGTGTTGTGTACAATACAAACAGTTATTTACAGACATCGAAGCAATGTGTTTGGATTTCTGGTGGCTTCAGACACCAATATGACCTTCATGGTGAACCCCAGGCACTGAACTCAATTGGTGGCTTAGTTCTATATACAACTCCACCCTTTGAGTGTCAAATGTAAGTTGATTTTACTCGTCAGGGTCAACCATGTTTTTTTAAGATTACGGTGACTTAAGTGCCTTAAAATTTTCTGAGTGAGCACAGCAGATAGAACAGATGTGCTTAGTTGAAAGATTTAACTCCTGGAGACTGGCAAGAAAATCTTGCAATTTGATCATCAGAGTCTCCTGACTCAGATATAGGTATAGTACTCTCATATTTCAAGGTGTGGCATTACATTGTGGTCTGTGTTTTCTGTTTTAGGTGCTAAATTCACCAAATAATTTGAGGTTGGGACATTGAAGGTGTTTGAGATCTTTATCCTTTCAGTGTGTCTCTTGCATACTTTAAAATGTTAGTTATTTTGGGATCACCACAAACAGTTTTTGTAGGATTGCGTTACTTAGGGTTGCCTGTTCATACAGTGTTTCACTAAGCATTACTCTTGGAGTGTGCATTGAAAAGAAAGATAAAAAACACAGAAAGTGCTGGAAATACCCAGTCAGCACCAGTGGAGAGAAAAACAGATTTAACATTTCTGATGGCTTTGTTAACTTTGAAGAAAAACAAAAAGTGCTGGAAACATTCAGCTGATCAGACAACATTTCTCTCTCCACACATGCTGCTTGGCCTGCTGAATATTTCCAGCACTTTGTCTTTTTCTTCATATTTCCAGGAAGTGATCTTGAAGAGTTTTATCCTTAAAGGTTTTTATAATGACAAGCTCGATAAATTTTGGGGCTGCAACTTCATCCTCAGTAATTTGCATTATATCACTAAGCAGTAGCAAGCTTGGCACTTTGCATCTGAAATTTGGCTTCATTGAAGTCCATTGGAATAAACTGCCTGGTTGCTGCTATAAATTCGCATTCAGCGTAAAGCTATGGAGGATGGATCTGCACTACTTTGTTTTTACTAGCTTGTTAAATTATTGAAGTATTTTAAATGATGAAGGGATCCAATAACACAGATACAGATCAGTTATTTTTAGTGTTCGGCACAATGTCAGAAATAAAGCTAAGTCATTTACAGTGAAACATTTTTTTTTGCACAAAAGGTGGAGGAAATTGACTGACTCACTCCAGTTTCAAATTTAGCACAGTTTGTTCAAATTTGCAAACTGTATCATTTTGTTGATTGGAAATGTCACTCTTATTATTCTCCTGATGTTGATAATTCTATGTTTGCCTAAATTCTATGTGGCAGTTCTCTGTGTCAATGATATAATTCTTCTGTGTCAAAAAGCTGCAGGGTGTGATCTTAGTTATGCCTTGGAGTATTGATATTTTAACCCACTCCTAGGTTTACACAACTGCATGGAAGAATAAACAAAATGTTATGCACAGATATTTTATGAGCAAATAAAGTTTACTGCCTTTTTAAGGAGATTCCTTTTTTGAGGGATGAAAATTTATAAAAATTGAAGAGATATTTGTCATATATCAATTCCATTTGTGACACTCAGCTACGGTCTGATTGGGGCAATAGCATAATATTTGCAGGCTCATGTTTTGCTGTTTTAGTTACATATGCCAGCATTGTTTTACTTTTCCTATTCTCTGGACCTTGAAATTGACAAGATCCTTTCACACCAAGACCTTCATAAGTAAAATTGTGTTAATCTAATCCCATCAATTGCATATTTATAAACAAAGTGAATTTCTACGATGTAATGATGTTGACCAAGTTCCAGTACATCAACAATATCTGTGCACTGGCTTCAAAATTTCTGACATATTCAGAGTGCTGATTTTATTTCTATATATCTATAACTTAACAGCTAGTTTTATATTTAGAATTCTGACTTACATATCCATTTTTTACTATTATTTTATTGAAAGTATCTTCTTTGTATAACTTTTAATCCTTTCTTTTCAGATATGTCCAAGTTCCTCTTTAACCTGAGTGTTCCATCAGCTTCACTGGCTTTCCTTTATAAACAACTTAAGAAATTTATTTTGTCTGAAGACATTTCACCTATCACTTCCTATAGCTAACCTGTTCATAATTATGAAAAACACGATGATACTGGAGGAACTCAGCAGGCCAGGCAGTATCTGTGGAGAAAAGCAGGCAGTGAACGTTTCGGGTCAGGACCCTTCTTCAGGTCTGAAAATAGGAAAAGGGAAAGCTCAATGTATAGGGGGGAAAAGCAGAGCAGTGATAGGTGGACAAAAGAGGGGAGGCAGGGTGGGCACAGGATGGTGATAGGTAGGTGCAGGTTAGAGATAGTGATGGCAGATGTGGGGGATGGGTAAAAGGTAAGAAGAGAGAGGAAAAAAAAGGCTAGGAAAGGGAGGAAGAGAAGAAGCATGGTGGGGGGTGGGGTGGTTGTGGGGAAGGGGGGTGGGGATTACCTAAAGTGGGACAATTCAGTATTCATGCTGTTAGGCTGCAAGGTTCCAAGGCAGAAAATAAGGTGCTGTTCCTCCAGTTTGTGCTTGGAATCCTCCTGGCAGTGGAGGAGGCTGAGGACTGTCATAGTGTGAGAGGGGGAGTTGAAGTGACTGGCAACGGGAAGATGTAGGTCGCGGTTACTGACAGAGAGCAGGTTTTCTGCAAAACGGTCACCTGGTCTAGTTCATAATTATGTTAGCTTTCAGTAGACAACTTTCCTGGGTCATTTTTGTCAATCTTCCACCTACATCTTAAAAAGTTCAATGAGATCATCTCCAAGATTACTTTTCCAATAATTTCTAGCTTCATTAACTTTTCTATAGAATTTATATTCTTCCTTAAGACTGGAAGGTCACTGCTCTTCTGACTGTGCCAACGCTCTTGTCTCTGACTCAGGAAAATGTGGATTCAAGTGGAACTCCAGATATTTGAGCACACATTCCAGCCAGGCATTTCCTTGTAGCAGTGAGTCAGTGTTGCATAATCTGAATTTGCAGTTCTAAAGCACCAAGAAACATGAAATAAAATGTTGCTCTGCAACAGTTTCTTGCTGGCTAAGTGAGGAATGCTGGAGTGATTTCCAAAAGAACATGACATGTAAGGCATAATGTTGAAAGCATCATGAATCCTGGGCCTTCAATGTGTTTGAAAAGTAGCTGCATGTTTTTCAGAGGCTTCAGGTGTATTGTGAAAATGTCCTATCACGGCAGGAGCTTTTCTTCAGGGAATAGTGAGCACACCTCAAACATTGGAGACATCTGCCATATTACAGAAGATTCTATGGTCACCTTCACTGGTGTATTTGGGTGAAGTTGGCCCCATTAATTTACACAAGCCTCAGTCCTCTGGTCAAGTCCCATATGGTTTACTTATTTGTCATGACATAGAAGGAAGCCATTTGGTCCTATGCGTACTGTGGTAACAGCGACAACAAATATGTCAAACCTATTGTGCTTTGTGGTATGGTTTCTAGCCAACCCAACAAAGGATACAGGTGGATGTCAGGACTTTCTTTTAACATAGACAATAGTGATGATGTGAAATTCATAGCCTTCAAGGAAAAAAAAACAGCCAATCAAGACTGTCATAATGGAATTTGATAGGCATTTAATTTCCTGGTAGACAGGGAAAGAGCAGTGAATAGGACTGACTGGATTGTTCCACAAAAAATTAGCATGGATATGTTGAGCTGAACATCTGCCATCCGTGTAGTAACAAGCCCATGATTCAATATGTTACAAGTCAAATAGCATCACTCTGAGTATTAGTGCATCAAATGCATGGAGGACCACACTAATAGTTTCATCTTGGGGATATGCACACACAGAAGTGCTATTCATGCTTTAAAATTACATTTTAGGTTCAAATCTATGACATGATGCATAAAAGGATACAGGTGGATGTCACTGTATGACAATAACTTCTAGTACACTGTCTTTCAGATGAGAAATTGCGACCTTTGTACCATTAAAGTTGGACACAAAATATCGCAGTGGACTATTTTAAAGATGAACAGTGCAGTTCTTCTTGATATTTTTGTCAAAGTTATCCCTGGTCAATAAAACCAATTTTCCAATCGTAAAGTGATTTCTGTTCATGAGATTTTATGTGTGAGAATTGGCTGCTACATTTCTTACGTTGGAACACTTTGAACATTCTTCATTTGGTGTGACAGGCTTTGGGATAACCTGAAAGGCACGATCTAAATCTAAGTTCGCTACCCTTCCAAATGTAGAAACACCTTTTCTATCGTTTGGCGACGTGACTACACTCTTCCTTCTGTTGTGATTAGGCTTTAAACCCCAAATTGAGTGTCAACTGCCTTACGTTTCTTTATAAGCAAAATGATTTGAACCTCTTCTTGCTTCTTAAAAAATTAGGTTAGAAATAAAAGGGCAAATTACAAATTTGCACAGTAGGGTGGCAGAAGCATTTTTTTGTCTTCTTTTGACACATGTGTGAAAGCACGTGCCGCCAGGCGCCGAATATTTGATTGACATAAGGGGGTCCTCCAATCAGCGGGCTCGGAAGGAAAGTCTTCCTCTGTTTGGAACCTGGCGTCACAATGCACCCGGACCAATGAATGTCGCCGAGGGGCGGAGATTATGGAGCACGCAGACTTTGCGCCTGAGAAACCCACTTACCGGGAAAAAAATGAGTCGAGAGTCTAACCGGGTAAGAGAGAGAGAGAGAGAGAGAAAACTGAAATATTTGAATGAAAGAAAGTAAATAAAAAGTAGGGAAAGGGGAGTTTTCTTTAAAAAATACATTGGTCGTTAAAAAGGGAAGCATGTGGGTTGGTTAAATGGTTGTTGTTTCTCTTTAAAAAGAATGAATGATTCCAGCAGTGTTGTGTGCAGTGCATTGGGTAGGGGGTTGCTGGCGAATACTCCTGCGGGGATCCCTCTCCTCCTTTCTCTCTCCTCCCCCACCCCCCCGGCTAATCCCGGGAAACAAATGTTTCGCTTTCGTCTGTCTTATCTGTAACTTTGTAGCTTCTTAAGGTGGAACTGGCAATAGTGTGTCTCTGGTCTGGTTTCTTAGTTTCTGTATACTGTCCGCGTTCTTGCACTTAAACTTTGGGGGCGACATATAATTGCACGAAATCAACCAAGACTCTTGCATTTAAAGTATTGTAATGATTTCATTATGCAGGTTGTTTTTACGTGAAGTGATTTAATTTTTGAATGCATCTCTTTGATTCCATCTCATTCAGGTTGAGGTCCCTTTTGCTCTTCAATCTCGTCTTTGCGCGCAGGTTGTCAGTTCGCCTGGAACAATTCGACTTTTCCGCTCTCCATCTGCAAAGCCCAAAAAGTCTTTCCTACCCACCCCCAACCCCTCCCATACTCATTCTATTTCACTCGCACATCAATCTTTTCTCACTAAGGGACAGTGCAAACAAAATAAATCGCTTCCATTTTATTTTAGTTGGACATTGCAAATTACACAGTTGCATTACGTTTGCAAAGTTGCCTTTTGAGGAATGGAGCTTCAGGTGCTGTCAAGTCATGTTGTATCATGATTGTTGCAACGCAAGAAGAGGTGCAGCGTTCAAATGAGTCGTAACTGGAGCAGGCGGGGGGGGGGGGGGGGGGAAGCAAATTATTCTGTAATGGAAGTGCCTGGACGAAGAATTTGCAGTGGGTTTTAAAATTTGAAAGTTGCGAGGACCCTCAGGCAGTATAAGAGACAGACAGCGCCGCGTAACGGCGGGTTACAAAAGGTCAAGAATGTCCCGGATATAGATTGGATACATTGTGGCTTTTTCTTGTAAAATGTCACGATGTTGAAAGTGAGAGTAGCAATGTATCCATGCAGACTCTGATCTTCATAAACTGTAGACACTTTCCAGAAACTTTCAAACCCTCTATTAAGCTCTCTAATTACCACACTTTTTGAGGGGGAAAAATCAACAAAACAAATAAACGCTGGCCATAAACAGCATCTGTGGGTTCTCCCTAAAAGTTTAGGATTCTAAGTAATTGATCAAAAACAATTATTTGGATAATCAAAAAGAGAGATCAAGGTAATTTTTTTTAACCGCAAAGGTGCCAAAACCTACATCGTTGCAGTAAAAGTTTGGGGTCTCTGATACCATTGGAGTGGTAGTTGAGAAGTCTATGTTGAATGAAATTTTGTGGCCAGAAAGGTTAAAATTGATAAGTGTTTTTGCTTAAAAGTTGGATTTTGAGCCGGTTGAGTGGAGTTCCAAATTATCCACTTGGGAAATTTTTTTAGTAAGGCTTTTTTTTGATAGTGTAGTGATTTTTTTTGTTTTGTTTCTTATTCAGAAGATGCGTGTGGTCATTTTGATGGGTGTTTGGAAGCAAATTGCTTTCAGTATCGAGAGATGTGGAACCTAGGAGTTTGAGGGGGAATCGATGTCGGATTCATTCATTTTAAGTACCTCCTGTTGCATAATGATGCCGCTACTACAGTGATTCCGTCTTGTTCGTTTGTGCATTCGTGTGTTTTGCAACTCGAAGTCTGGTGAATTGTTTAAAATCGAGTGCGAAAGAAATAAAACATTAAACTTGGGAATTCGTTTCTGATTTTCCATGTTTCTAGGCTTGTGTAATTTTGTCAAAATGCATCACCAACAGCGAATGGCTGCCTTAGGGACGGACAAAGAGCTGAGCGATTTACTGGATTTCAGTGCGGTAAGAGAATCCATTCATGGCAGGTGGTGAGAAGGCGAGTGCACGGCAGAGATCTCGAGTCCAGCCAGGGCTAGCCGAGAGAGAGGAGCGTTGCCAGTTCAGACAGAAGCCCTTTTCCTCTTAGCCTTTCAAAATGCTCTGTGCATTTAGCAATGTAGCCACAATAAGAAACTTCAACCCCCCTCAAAAAAATAAACAAGTCACATAATAGTCCACTTAATTCTAATCCTGCGATGTGCTAACAATTGTTTTCGAAGGTCGCGTTTAAATAGGGCACTTTTGATGGTTGCTGGAGGAATATCTCTTTGAGAAATGGGTTTCGGAAGTTTGGTCAGGAGAGTAGTGCCAGGCGGAAATATAGCCGGTGGCGATTTCAACCCTTTTCCTTTTTTTCGCTGCTTTTCTCTCTCCTTAACGTTTGTGCTCGCAGATAAGTGGCTCGAAGAGTTAATCGGTAATCAAATCCATTACTCGTGAAAAAGGGGCGCAGGCGTGTTTATGGTAAGATCTGTGCGAGGAAGTGCCGCGAAACTTTTCACATCGACTTTTGTTTTTTTTAAATAAAAAGATCTTACAGCATTGATAGTGGAAACGAGTTACCACCGCTGCGTTGCGTAAGGAGGAGATGCTGTCATTTTTTTAAAGTCTGATGTGGAAATCTGAAGCATTTGACTTTTTTTGGGCAGTGAGCATTTTTAAAAACATTTTTGTTACCATTTGATTTCTTGTAGATGTTTTCACCGCCTGTGAGTAGTGGGAAGAATGGACCAACGTCCTTGGGAAGTGGCCATTTCGGGGGTTCAAGTATGTAAATTATTACTTCGTGTTTATATATTTGTCTATTCGGGGTTTTCAGCTTCGTTTCCCACGAATCTATATTGATTCATGCCAGGCACAAATGTCTCAACTAACTTGGACCGCTCCTATGACCTGTCTTGTTTGAGCAGTTGAAGGCATTCTCTTATAAACTGCATATTTCGCACATTAACTAACGGTGCTTCATTACGATATTAATAGGAGTCGAGTATTACAGATTTCGCAGGTCGATTATTATTTAGCTGCTGCTTAGTTGTTTTGAATTTAAGTCGGGGTTAGTTAATACTATTACAGAAATCTTGTTTTCAATTACCGAAGACTATGAATCAGCATGGTATGAATGTGGATGTAGTACATTCTGTCTGTTTGATTTAAAAAAAAATAATTGTTGGACATTTAATGAAGTTAATTTTGGGGGTGGGGCAGGGAAAAAGGGATGCTTCCTGTCAGGTATGTGTGTGAATGTTGGACGTAACTTGATGTGCAAGCTGATGGGATTTAAATAATTTGTTCCAAGGCTAATATAATTGATTCATTAGAACTTGCAGAACCTTAACAACACAGTGATATCAATGGAATTTAGGTGCTTTATGGTAGCTGAATTTTAGAGAAAGGATCTTTATTAATCAAGTTTTGTTTAGATGACAGAACACCTGCCACTTAGAAATTCATTGTTCTGCAGAGAATGTAGATACTTGCTGCATACGCATGCTTTAAAATTCTAAGGAATTCTTTCAGTTTGTTTTGAATGAAAAATAAAAATTGATAGCACATACAATTTTGGATCAGCAGATTTTTTTAAAAAGTGAGTTTTTAATACATGATGCACTTTTTACGGCACGCTATTTTTAACAATGCTCACTAGTTGGTGGTAATTTTCATTTCGTACCTGATTTGAAATACTTGTTTATGGCATAAACAGTGTTTTAGAAAATGCTTGCTTCTTTAGGAATTGATTCACTTTAATTACAAGACATTAGTTTAAGTCTTTAACTGGAAGAGCTGTGTATTTAAAATATATTTTAATATATGGAAGAAGATAAACACGATCTGTAGAAAAATATAATTTTCATACCCAAACATAAGGGTATTTGCAAGCTACCTTGAAGAAAGAATCATGGAGGCACTTGAAATACATTAACTAATATCAATTTATACTTTAACGGTGGATGTTTTATCTTTGGATGGCTGCAGGAAATCCAGATTTTCTTATCATTTCTCTTTAACTTGAACTCCACTTGAATGCTTTCAAAATAATTGGGAACAAATAATAAATGTTTAAATCAAATAAAACTATAGCTGCAGTTAAATGATATTTATAATCAGAAGTTGTTTTAGAGGCAGCTTAAAAACTACACAATTCCAGTGTTGATATATTGCAGGTTGCTTGTTTTCCATGTATAATGTTGTAATGCAGTATTGCGATTCAAACCAAATAGGGGAAACAAAACAAGATGCTTTAATTGTAATTTTTGTGGAAAAAGTTGCAATTTTATTGTGGTACCTGAAAATAGTTCACTAATCTTGTTTTTTTTTGCACTGTTTAGTTCTCTGTATTTAATGCAAATAAATGGGTTGTTTTTGCAAAATTGATCTGAAATTGATAGGTTTATTTTTCCTTAAAATATATGGAAATGTGGCATGTTATTGTAAGTAATTTGTTATCAGTAGTGGGTTTTGGTACTGGTTAAGCAAACAAATGCTTTATTCATGTGCTGAATCTAATGTAAACAATTACTAAAAATGAGAGTAGTAACGAATAGTAATGTAATATGTGTGAACGGTACATATTGAGCAGGCATCAATTATTTGTTAGGCTTGCTAATTATCTGGACCTCCAGCTTCTTCTTTCCCCCCCCCCCCCCCCACCCCCTTATCAATTGATAAGAATTCCAGAAGAATTCCAGTGTATGTATCAGTTAATCTCAATTCTTGCAGCAACCCAGTTCCCCTCTTCAACATTTCGCTCCCCCCCTCCTCCCCCCCCCTGCCTCTGCCCCTACCCCTAATACTTAGTACACATAAAATTCAAGTCACAATTTAACTGTTTATTTTTACTGAGGTCCACCTTTTGGTTCAAAATCAGAGCTGTGATGAAGGGTGCTGATAGAATTTCCTCTATCTAGGACTTGTCTGTTTATGGATATGAGTTTCTGAAACAAGTGAAAATAAATATATTTTCTGTTCCACACCATCATTTACACATGATATCAATTCAGCAACCCTCAATTACAGTGAGATTTGTTTTTGACCTTGGCAAGTGTTTTTTAAGTTGTTTTTTGTGGAAGATTATTGGTAATTTTATTTGTTTAAAATCAATGACTACATTGTATTTCAAAAGAAACTAATTTCTGGGTGTGTTGTATTTACATTTTCTGCATTCCACTAAAAGTCGTTACTTTGTTTAAGAAAAAGTCCACGGTAATGAGTAGACTTTTAAAAGTAGGGCAAAACATTAAAAAAGCACACATTCTGGTGATACTTTCCTACAAAGGTTATCCTTGAATGATCAAGGTAACTATATTAAATTTTCAGCCTTTTTCCTTTGGCAGCAATTCACTTATTCTTTCTGGGTGGGGAGGGGATGCTGACGGTTCCTGTTAAATTAATGATTTGTATGAACATTTTGTTTTTATTTTAGCTTGTTTATCTGAAATCAACAGGAACAAATTTTTTTTTGCCTGCTTGTTATAGAAAAGTATAAAAGATATGTTTGGGTTAGTAAAATCGCTTAACTGACACGAGTCCAAATTGGGATGTTGTTGTTATCTTGTAGCAAGATAGAAGTTAAATATGGAAAACTGTGACCACAATGATTATTGTATTGAAGGATAACTGCTTTTTTGATTTGCAAATACATTATAGTGAAATGTGTAATTAAAAAAAAATTGGTTTTTAAACTATTCAATCAAAGGGATTAAAACAATAGTTGTTGGTAAATTTCGTGTTTGTTTTAATTGATTCGAGATGATTTTAGCTAATACCTTTTAATAGATGTTCAGTTTCTTATTCTTACATAATGCATTTCCCCCCCAATTGAAGCAGAGCATTTGTTTCATTTCAGAATACTAGTTTTTCTTCTTCTTTCTAAACTGCAATCTGTTGTATAGCTGAATCTATCTATTTTCAGGAAGTGACACATTACTTTTTTGTTGTTAATCGCATGTCACATCATCTTTGTTATACAGTTATGTTGTATTAGCAGAAGTACAAATAATAAAAACTCTACAATACAGAACAGCACAAATGTGAAAAATGATTTTTGCAAGTTTACCCAGATATTTAAATTATGGAATACCTGAAAAAAGTGATTTTCAAATTGCATTTGGAAGTTTTGTGGCTATCTTTAAATAAACTTATTTGCTGAAAAAGTCTTAATATCAGCTATTTTTTTAAAAAAACTTGGTAATGTCTGAATGCCTATTCAGTCTTGTAAAGGGTTAAGTTGAGTAATTACAAGGAGCAAGATGGCTCACTGTTGTTTGTTCCCTGATTGTTGCACTGTAAGTGTAAAAGTCAGGCTGGCAGATTTGGCAGGCCCTAAGTAACAATTGTATGAGCAATTGCATAGAACTGTGCATGGGTAGCCCAAAGGGTTTTCATTTTGAATTTCAAAAGGTTCTGACAGCTTTACTTGGCCTGGTGGGTTTAACATTGCAATTTAGCTGCAAAATACAAGTGCCTCCTAAAGATGTTTTGTACACGTTGTCTTGACTTTTGAATAGTTTTATTTTTCTGCAGTTCTGGAGGTTTGCTTACTGTTTTGTTCCAAATAATTGAAATGCCATAATATATTGATTGTAGGTGCTCAGGGGTGTAACCAGCAATTTTATAGTGAACACAAACGTCCTTCATTATTTTCAGCATCTTGTGGGAATTTTCATCAGAAGTCTGCCATGGTTGTTGGTGTCTGAAGAGGCAAATCCACCCCGACTTCGCTGATTCTAGAACTTGGCTTCAATTGTGCCATTCTTTGTTTTTTTTTTTGCTGCTAAAAAAGATTACTTGACAGCTTTTTGGCTAAACCCTCATGAGAGGAACACCATTAATCATGTCTTTTTTTTCCTTCTCACATGGAAACGTAACCTCTTTTGTCCAAGTAAGATGGCTTTGTTGTTATGTTTTATGTTGACAAGTCAGAATTAGCACACTTAGCGTGGTCTATGCTGAAAATTCTGGTGTGTGGAATGGGGGAAAAGGAGTAGGCAAAATATGGCATTATTTGTAGAAATTCCAAGTTGAAATTGATGTAGTTCAACTAAATATCAGGATTACTATTCCATTTAATAGAAATAAAGAATGCATGTTAAAATTGAAAATCCTGATTAGTCACAGCTCAAACCAATTGCTTCAGTGAAGTAGTTAGTGGCTTGCATGTGGTAATTCATTTCTCCATTCAATTGGATTATTTTGTGAAAAAGTGATATATAACTTGGTTGGGGTTAAAAACAAAACCATATTGGTCTGAAGACTTGCTGCTAATTATGAGCTGCATGATATTCCCTGTTGGTAATGTGAATTTTTAGGTGGGCTACTGGAGCATACTGCTGGGTTTGTCTTGCTTCAGATTAATATAATGGTTAATGACATTAATGTTTACCCTGAGGAATGTTGCGGGCGGCAGTAAAAATCAGAACTCCATTCTGTAAGGGGAATGGAGTGTTCGCTCTCCCACATTCTGAATCAAAACATGAATATTTGAAAGAACCAATGGGTTGTTGGCTTGAGGTGGCATTTGAGAAGGTATATTTAAATATTCTTGAGTCACGATTGTAATTTGGTACAGGGATGAAGGAAAGAGTGGATGACCAATAATTTCCAATCCTTGCACTCCATTATCCCTCAAACAAAGCACACACATTTGCACACACAATGATTATGTTGCAGACCATTTGTCACTGAACTTGTGTCAAAAGGAAAAGCAGTTTATAGTTAATATTGTGTCTTTTAGGCTGCATTGGCAGATCATTTGATTGTCTAAAGATGCCAGTTTGTGTTTTGTTAAAGGTGACTCCTCGGGCACAATTATTCAACTGAAATGTCTTGTTCTGTTCTTCAAAATGAATAGACACCTGGAGACAGAAGATTGTGGTTTCAAGTCCTACTCCAGAGGCTTGAGCGCAAAAATCAAGCTGGCACTCCAATGCTGCACTGACTGAGTTGCAGTCTTTCAGATGAGACTTTTCATTAAGGCCCTTCTGCTCTCTCAGATGAATGTAAAAGATTCCATGGTTTTGTTTCAAAGATGAGCAAAGAGTTATCCTTAGATTCCTGGTCAATATTTATCCCACAGTCAAGATCAAGTAAAAACAAATTATTTGGGCAGTATCACATTGTTTTGAGAGCTTCCTAAAAGTAAATTGGCTGTAAAACAGTTTGAGACATTCTAAGATCATGAAAGGTACTATATAAAAACATTTTTTAATACAAAGTCTGATATATTGCTACTCTTTCAGTCAATGATTGATGTCTGATCAGAGATCTAATGTTCTAGTATTTTTAATTGTAGCAAAACTTTGCTATTTACCTTATTTTTGTGGATCACCATAGAAAATTTACTTATTTAATATTTGAAACACAGTTGGAGGCCAGTAGTTTAAGTGGTAAGGTGTGATTTTTGTGTGGTACTGTGACTTTTTTGTTGTGATTGTTTCCACACATAATTCTGGCATTTTTACATCTGTGTTGAAAAAATCTGTGCAGTCTGAACATTTGTTCTCCTACTTTGTTCTAGCTATGCTTCATATTATGTAGTTGTGTTCCCTGAACTTGGTCTTTTTTTTGGAAGCTACTCTTAATTTAACACTGGCTTTTCGGACATTTGCTGGCAACTTTTATCTTCTAGTGAGGATGTGTAAACCATTTGGATTGGAATTGACTGACTTTGAAGGTGAAAGTCCTTTGAAGTTTCTTTTGATCTTTCCAGCTTGTAAAGAATTGTATATAGTATTAGTTAAACTAAAGTAGCACAATGTTTGTAGTATATCTGTGTTATTTCTCATCCTCTATTTTTTTTCAACTACTCTCTCTTATTTCTACTCTGTTCGATGTTATGGCTTGACTTGGGATGCATTTAGATCCAGAGGCCAGATATCTTGCTCACTGGCCTTCATGTCCTCAACCCTTTGATTGTTAGTAACTGTGATACATCTGACACCCTCCTCAGCCTCCCACTCTCCAGTCCCCAAGCAGTGCTCACCCTAGCTGATAATGGTGCAGTTAACCCATTCAACCACTGGAGAAAATTTACTTACTTTTGAAGACAGCAAACTAACTTGCCTTTTAAACAAATATCAGAATTCTCTTGGAGACACACGACTGCAGATGCTGTAATCTGGAGTGGAAAAAAAAACTACTGGAAGAACTCAGTGGATCGAACAATATCTGTGGAGGGAAAGGAATTGTTCATATTTCTGGTTGAGACCCTGTATCAGGACTGAGAGTCGTGAGGGAAGGTAGCCAGTATAAGGAGGAAAGGGGAATGGGTGAGGGAGAGGCCAATAAGTAATGGGGAGTGTGGGGGGGGGGGGGTGGCTGATGGAAGATGGGCAGATGGAGCCAGGTGGGGGAAGGGGAGGAGTAGAGTTGGGAGAGAGTTAAGTGAGTGATAGCTGGAGGGTGGGGGGTGAGGAAGGGGGCATATAGAGCCAGGTGGGGTGAGAGGCAGGTGGAGACAGGCTGATGTGCAGGGACATAAAGGATACAAGTGCTGGAATCCTTCAAGTGAGGAAGGTGATAATGGGAACCATTCAGTGGAGATAGGCACGTGAGGGAGGTGATCTGGTGGGTGAAGTGTGTGAGTAGTAGGTGATTGGGGGGGGGGGTGGGCTGGAGTGGGGGTATGGGAAAGGGAACAATGATGAGAGGACCAGGGTGGATCAGAAGTGGGGGGGAGGGGTGGGGAGTACATGGGTAAGGTTTACCTGAAATCAGAACATCCAATGTTCATACCATTAGAATGAGATGTTGTTCTTGTTTGTGTTGGGCCTCACCCTGGCAGTAGAGAAGGCCGAGGATGAACAAGTTGGTGTGGGAATGAGAAGGGGAGTTGAAGTGGCAAGCATCCACGAGCTTTGGATGGCCATTGTGGAAATCAAAATTCTCATCTAATTAACAAAGTACAAATTATTAAAAGAATTGATTAAACATATCTTTATTCAATTGCTTAAAATATGTCCCCAAAATATACTTTCTCTGTCATTTTCAGTAAATTTTGAGCAGATGTGGCAGTTTACAAGGGGAAAACAGAAAAAGTTAGAATATATAATGAAGTTTTAAAAATAAAGTTGTGAAATGCATGTTTAGGTCACCGGCAGTGTAGATTTTCTTTTAGAAACGTTTGTGGGACCACTGGTGGACAGTTTATTACACATTGCTGGTATGTAATCCTTAAACATAATAAGGAAAGAAATGTTGAGAGCTGGTGAAGTGTTCCTTTTTTAAATAAAAACAGTGAAAAGAAAGATGCAATCTATTTTTAAACAGTTATTTCTTTCAAGTTTTTATGGAAATTCTTCTTGGCTTTATCTCCATCTATTTTTCTCCCTATTCAAAGATGGAGACTCGTATTGGAAATTGGTTTTCCTGATGCTGGCTATGTATCTTGTTTTTTCTTTGTAAATTTGGGATTGTGAAAGTTAGTGACTGATGCAATACATGATGCAATGGTATCTGTTTCTAGCCATCAAAGGATAGAAGCTAGAAGTATTGTTATGTCAGTTGATTATATAAATTGGCACTGATGGGTGCAAACTTAAGGTCTTTGTGGTGTGTGCACTTTACATTATGTCATGTGGTGCATTATATCTTTGGGGTTGGTGATTATGTAATAATGGGAATGAATGCTTGCAAATTGTAATGTAGATAAATGGATGTTGTATAATTTCTGTCTTCCTACAATATTTTGATCTTTGTGTCCAAGCGAGAACTGAGACCTTGCAGTGATCCAAAAAAATTGTTCCACTGTTTTTGACTTGAGTCAGAGGTGTGCAAAGCAGTGTGAGGAAACTAATGTTTTTATTTCTGTTCATTTGTATTTAATTCAAGTTGCTGATATGGTTTTTGATTATTTCATATTCATCCAACAATGAATTATATTTTCTCAGGACAACCCATTCCAAATTGATTTAATAAGTCTAAATGGGAGAAAAATATAAGCTGAAGTGGCATGATGTCTGGTCTTTGAGAATATGAATGCTGGAACTAGGACAAGAAAAACAGAACAGGAGTAAGCATTGGTGCCCTTGACTTAGATGTGGCATTCACTCAGATCATGGCTCATCTTGCACCTTAAGTTCACTCTCTGGCATAATCTCCATATCCTTTGAATTAATTTAGTGAATCTGTTCTGCATAGCTTTAAAGCAAATACATCTGTCCTTGGGCATGGTGAGCAAAACTATGCTAAATACTTTGGGTTGGTCATGCTCACTTTACTCTTTACTCTCAATCTCTTTATTCCTAATCTCTAACCGTCTTCTAATAAAACTCAATTTAACCATTTGGCTTGGAATCATAGAATCATACAGCACAGAAACAGGCCCTTTCTGTCCTTGTTCATGCTGACCATCATACCTATCTATGCTAACCCCATTTGCCTGCATTTGGCCCATATCCCTCTATGCCTTTTTAAAAAGTACTTGGATGGGAAAGGCATAGAGGGATACGGGCCATTTTAAAACGTTGTAATTGCATCTGCCTCTACCACCTCCTCTAGCAGCTAGTTCCAGACAACCACTACCCACTGTTTGGGAAAAATTTACCTCCCAGGTTGCCTTTAAATATCTTTCCTCTCACTTTAGACCTGTGCCTTGTAGTTCCACTCTCCCTTGTCTGGGGAAAAAGACTCTGACTGTCTATACCCCTCAAATTTTATGAACTTCTATATGGTCTAATGCCCTAAGGTCCTTCTGTACAACAGTGTTCCTAAGGTCCCTGCCATTTACTTTGTATGTCCTACAGAATGACTTTCCAAAGTGTATTACTTCACACTTGCTTGTCTAGATCAAATTCCATCCTCCACTGCTCTGCCCAATTTTTCAGCTGATCTAAGGCCTGCTGTATCCTTGGACAATTCTCTTCACTATTTACAACTCCACAGATTTTTGTGTCATCTACGTGCCTACTAATCAGATTACCTGCATTCTCATCCAAGTCATTTATATGCATTACAAACAACAAAGTTCCCAGCACAGATTCCTGTGGTACAGTGATTCCAGTCAGGAAAAACACCCATCCACAACTACTTTCTCCCTCCTATCACCAAGCCAATTTTGAATCCAGTTTGCTAACACACCTCAGATTCCTCTGGACCAACCTACCATGCAAGACATTGCTAAAGAGCCTTGCTGAAGTCTGTGTAAACCATATAAGGTATCTTTATTAGTCACATGTACATCGAAACACACAGTGAAATGCATCTTTGTGTAGTCTTCTGTGGGCAGATTGCCTTCATCAAGTTTCAAAAAAATTCAGATCAGAGTTGTGAGACATGGTCTCCCCTGCACAAAACCATGCTGACTCCTAATGAGTCCCTTCCTATTTGTATCTGAATTTATTTTCTTTGTTTCATGAGCCAGTACACACTGATCAATCTATGGACTAACATTTAGTTGTTTCTCATTTTTTTTAGAAAGGTTAGGTTCCCTTTTCCCCACATTAATTCTATCTGCCATCTTCATGTCCACTCTTAACTTGTCCCCATTGTAGACTCCATGTTATCCTCTGCTTACTTTTCCTACCTAGCTTGTATCATCATCAAACTGGAATATTAGGATGTTGTCTCCCCTCATCTAGATCTTCTAGGCAGGTAGTTTTGTTCCTTGTGGCATCCTATGAGCAAAAGCCTGGTAACTAGAAAAGATTTGTTTATTCTTATTCTGACTTGATTCAATACTGTGAGGCCTATTTTGTGTTGCAACTTTTTGTTTGGTATTGAAATAAATGTTCTGTGCAAATCCATACATAGTGTATTTACTGGTTCTTGGTTAACTATTCTGATGGTTGTATCCTGAAAAGATTTCCTAAATTTGCTAAGCAGTTTTCCTTGTCACAAAATGATATTGGCTTCCTAATTAGACTGATTTTCTAAGTGCTTTGTTTTACAATGCTCTTAGAGATGTCCTTCAGCATTTGCCTACATCTAATATCAGGATTACTAGTTCTGACTGGTGCTTTTATGGAGTTGATTGGCTGGTCTGTCTTGGAATTGGAATTGGTTTATTATTGTTACTTGTACCGAGGTACAGTGGAAAAACTTGTCTTGCATACCGATTGTACAGGTCAATTCATTACACAGTGCATTGAGGTAGTACAAGGTAAAACAATACAGAATGCAGAGTAAAGTGTCACAGCTACAGAGAGAGTGCAGTGCAGGTAGACTAGACAATAAGGTGCAAGGTCATAACGAGGTAGATTGTGAGGTCAAGAGTCCACTTTATCGTACTAGAGAGCTGTTCAGTAGTATTACAACAGCACGATAGAGGCTGTCCTTGAGCCTGGTGGTATGTGCTGTTTGGGGGGGGGGGGTGCGTACAATTGTGCTTGAAGGTTGTGCTTTGTTAATGTTCATTTCATTTTATAAAAGGAAAAGGTTCTGTTTGTCTGCATCAATATTTAGAGGCACTGCATATGATTGTCAGCTGTGGTTCAATTTGTAGCACTCTTCCTCCAGATTCAGATTGTAATGGATTCATATTACACTCGAGATTTGAGCAAAAGAATCTAAACTGATGTTTCTACCCAAAACAGAGGGAGTGCTGCACTGTCCACTGTCCCATCTTTCAGTTGAGACTAAACTGAGAGCCTCTGTAGTTTCTCAGTTGGATGTTTGAAAAAATATCACAGTGGAGTTGAATGTGTTGGCCTCCCTGAGAATAATCCAACACCACAAAAACAGGTTATTAAGTCGTTATTGCAGAGCTGTTTGTGGGACCTGGTTTAGCACAAATTGCCTGCCATACTTTGCACATTACAACTGTAATTGCTGTTCAGAAGTATTTTAATTAAAGTGCTTTAGAACACCCTGAAAGAGACTTGAAAGGTGCTATACAACTGCAAGTCTGTTCTTCCTCAGCAGGTTATCTCTGCTTACTGTGCCCATGTTACATCAGTAACCATACTTCAAGAGTAATTAGTTGGTGGTAATGTGCTTTGGTTTATCCTTAAGATAATTAATGCTCAATCTAAACACCAAGTTCTTCATTGTGTATTAGAGAAAAGATAATATTTACACGGAAAGCCTTGATTGCATCTCGCTTCTAAATCTATGCGATAACTTTAGTTTGATGGAGTCTGTGATTATCAGATTATAACGCGCAATGAAAAAACCCAAGCAGATTGATCAGAGATAGTGGGAATGTTTTGCCTTTTGTTCCTGTCTGTGGTACACTAATTACTGCTAAAACAAAATTTTTGGTTAATTTTCCACCCTCAACCCCTCTTCTGTGAAATATTTTTTAAAATAGGCTGCTTATGAAATTCACCATCTGCAAGAAATTATTAAATAGTGCTTGTGGTTGCAGTGTAATGAATGCTGCTGTGCAGTATGTGCACGGATGAGGATTGGTTTGAACTGCATTGTAACGATCCATAAATAATAGGAACTTGGAAGAGGACAGCATTAGTGGTACTATTACACATTTTAAACTTGTCTCCTCTTAGGTAAAGAAAGCTGAAGCCATAAACAGTCTGCTGAAGGAACTCAGCCTGTTGAACAGCATAGGTGGGGGAGGGGGGGCACGGGGGAAGGAGTTGTTGGCATATCGGATCAAAACCCTGCATTGGGACTGAGTGTAGAGGAGGAAGCTAGCCAGTATAGAGAGGGAGAGTGGTGAGACAGGCCAGAGGTGGACCAGGAGGGGAGTGGGGTTGAAGGATTACGGGCAGATGGAGGTAGGTAGGGGAGGGGGATGGGTGGAGTTGGGAGGCAGTGGCAGATGGATGATGGGTGGAGACAGGCAAAAAAAAGGCAAATGGAGCTGGGAGGAGGAGAGTGAAGGTGGCATTAGCTAGGAGGATGATGAGCGGGAATGCAAAGGCTACTAGTGCTGTAATCTGATAAGTAAGGAATATGATAAAGGGAACTGTTGGGGGGAGGTCTGGTAGGTAAATTGTGGGGTAGCATGTGGATGGAACCAGAAGGGATAGGAAAATGGGTGATGGGAGCTGGAGGAGGGGGATGGGAAAGGGAACAAAAATGGGAGGACCAGAGGTAGATTTGAAGAAGGGTTGTGTGGAACACAAGGGAGGGTTACTTGAAACTGGAAAATTCAGTGGTCTTACCATTGGGTTGTAGTCTACCTAGGTGGAATATGAGGTGTTGTTCCTATAGCAGCTGTCTATTAAAGAAATTACCCAGTACGTTCCATGAGCTAATCATTTTGTTTACATTGCATGTGTGTCTTGATGATTATTGCTGAACTAGCCTTTTAATGGATTGTATTTAAATCCTCATGTTCTGACCTGAAGTGGTGTTTTCTTAAATTTCTCTCTCTTACTTGGTACTTGCAAAAGATTCCCTTTTATCACTTTTTTTTTGGAATAAGCTGAGTCTCCTCTTGTAGTTTGGTCATCTTGAGGGGTAATTTTATGATTCTGATCTGCAAATGATAAGACTGAGTGATGGCTGAATTTCAAACCAGCGTGGCTATTGAACAAGGTCCCTTGCAGATAGTTAGAACTCAAAATAGTTCCATGCTACGGATTTGGCAATGTGATGATCTTCTTTCTGTCTTAGAATGAATAACCATTACGTTGTCCTGGATTAACAGTTATAGTGTACTGTTTCATCTTTTCTAATAGCTTGAAGGTCTATTCTTGGTACCATTAGCATCCTGTGGCTGAAGGCTGTACAGTTCACAGGATCCTCTGCAGCAGTGTAGTGTACAAAGGCTCTTTAATAGTGCCTATGGGTCTACGTTATACTTGGGAATATGTGATACCATCAACTCCAACTTTCCCTGCAAATCCCTCACTATCCTGACTTGTACATGTATTGCTGTTCCTTCCTTGGCATCCTTCTAGGTCAAGGTCTTGGGATGCCATACATAACAGCATCCTCCACACATTGCAGTTGTTGAAGGAGTTGTCTGCCACTACCTCAAGACAATCGTGGATGTATAATTGACCTTTCCTGTGCTTGGCTTGTATGAATGAATGACTATCTGTTGTACTCTTGCATCATTCTGTCTCTTCCAGTCAGCAACAGGATTCATTTACTCAAATGCCATAATTATAACCATACACATTACATCAGCCTGCTGTTGTGCTTTAGCCACAACTCTCCTTCCTGCTTCTTAATTTAGTATCATCAATGAATTTGACCATATTGTATTCCATCTCTGAATGCAACTTTTTTTTTGTTGATCTATGGCATGAGGGAATCTTTAGCAAGGTCATCATTTATTATCCTTTCCATTTGTACTGGAAATGTGGTGGTGAGCCGCTGTCCTTGAACTGCTGCAGTCTGGTGAATGTTTTTCTGCAGTGCTGTTGAGTAGGGAGTTCCAGGATCCTGTCTCAGTGATGGTCAGGTTAGTGTAATGTGCTCCAGTTGCCCTTTCGCCATTTTTTGGTGGCAGAGGTCCAGTATGAGACATTATTGGAATAGATATGGCAAGTAATTGCATTTTGCAGTTGTTGTATGTTGCAGCTAAGTTGCTCTGGTGATGCAGAGGGTGAAGTGGTTAGGGCACTGAATATGATGCCAGTTGAGCTTCTTTGTTCTGGTTGGTGTCGAGCCTCATGAATGCTGTTGGAGTAACACTCATCCACACAAGTGAAGAGTACAATATGGGGTGTTGTAGTTGTGGAAATATTTTTGGCCCCATCTTGCTCTCCTCCTAGCCACAGTATTTATGGACTAGTTGAAGTATCTGATCAATGGCGACCCTCATGAGGTGGTTGGTGGTAATAATTATCAAGGCTCTGAGTTTAGACTCCTATGCATGTCGGTCACTGCCATTATCAGCCCATGCCTGAATATTATCTAGGTCTTGTTGCACACAGGTGTGGATTATTCCATTTGTTGAGGATCTGTGTGTGGTCTTCCCCTTCCAGACCTTATGGAAGGTAGGTCATTGATGAAGCAGCTGAAGATGATTGGGCCTGGGTCACTGCCCAGAGGAGCTACTTCTGTGATGTTCTGGGGCTGGGGTGATTGACCTCCCAGTTTTATCAGGGCTCCTTGATGTTACGTTCAGTCAAATGTTACCTTGATATCTCTTGTCTTGTCTGGAATTTGACTCTTGTCTCTACCTATGCACAATGACGCTGTTGTCTGGTGCTAAGTGGTCCTGCTGAAATGTAAACTAAGCATTGCTCAGCAGGTTGTTAATGAGATAAGCCTTTTCATGATAACATCCATTACATTGATCATAAATGGTCCCATCTTCCTGTTGAATCCTTCAGTTTTGTGACATTACTAATGATTAGCCAGTGTTTTTTTTTGTTGCTAAAATTCTTAAAGGTTTTGGGCCAAAATCTTTTTGGACAGTTTTTAGACTTCCCGAGCTGTTTCATTGATCCACTGGCAGCAATCAATTCTCAATTTAAGCTTCGGGAGTATGTTAGGAGGGGATAGAAAGGAAAACTAGAGCTTTTTTTTTCACTGTAATGTTGCAGGAGATGCGAGATCTAGGAGGGATTAGTAAGGTTAAAGACAATCCATAACTTTGGATGAGGAGAGATTGGGTTACTTCCATAATGGTGTGTTTGGTTGATATAACGTCAATGTAGTCGTCATGTTTACAGTGTACATAATTGAATGGAGCAGCTGCAGAAAGGAAGTAAAGAAATTACCGTAGTTAGGAATAGCCATTATCTTTTTATTAGTGATCTTCTACGATTCTTAATTGGTAAAAGGGCTGGTGAAACAGGTCTGTACTTGACATTAGCTTGACAGTTGGGAGTGTGTAGATTCCATTTTAAATTGTAAAATTTAACCAGATTCACACTCAACTAATACAGGATTAAGTGGTTATTTAAATTGCCTAAAGAGTAATTTCCTTATGATTGTCATCAAATAGGAAAGGTAATTTCAACTGGCATTGCTGCACAGAAGGTAGCTTTCAATCCTCTATTCCTCTTATGGATTTTGAGTTATTCAACTGATATTCTTCCATAATAATGTTTATTTAGGAGAAAACTCCTTGCTGAACACTTGCCTTCATACTAGTACATCCATGTTACCAAATCCTTGCCAGTTCTGACTTTGACTCAGTAGATATGAGCAATCTTGAATCATTGTCTAGACTACTCTTAACCAAGGAAACCTTTGGTGATGAATCATATTAATTAAAATTCAATTATTTTTTGTGCTTATCCTAAACTTCCTTTTGTTGCCTGTAGTAATTCATCTTTTTGCATCTGCTGAGGTACAAAGTATGTTTTATACTCCAAAGGTTGATGGAAATTTATTCTGATGTGATTTTGTGGCCTTGAATCGGCCATTGGTTTGCAAAATTTCATTAGCAGTTTCCAAAAAAATACATACACGTTGGATACTTCTGTGGCAGGCATGAAAATATTTACTCTATTTATGGCTGTGTCTGCTTTACTCTTTATAACACAATAGAGTCTTTTAAATTGCTTTTATATTCTTTAGCCACTTACTCCTATTATGCAGTTTTCCACAGCTGGAAATCACATCAACATGAAGCTATTTAGACTATCTGAGGGAGAAACCTATTTTTCACTTCATTGCTGCCGATGATCTTAATTGAGACTAGTAAATGTAGTGATGGCATGACATTGTCTTCCTTATCTTTTGTAGGGCAAAAGCTCCAGTGTTACTACAATGCAAATACATGGTGCACAAAATGCCAGTGTGAAGTAGTGAAATGACCACAATCTAGCTGTTTTTCTGTAAAAGGATGGCTGCATGTTGCAAAGCCAGATATAAATTGTGGCTCAGTCCACTTGCTCTCCCAGAATCTGGGTTGATGTAAAATTAACTGGACAGCAATGCATGTATGCATAACTAGGAATTTAGTCAATCAGCAGTAACTGTGTAAATATTTTGTGTTATGTCTCTTTGAACTATGTGAAGAAATAAAAATAGCAGCATAGTTATCATTCTTATCCTTCAATGTGTCTGGCAAAAAGAGTTTTGGGCCACTTAGTCCTAGGATGAACTACTAACTACTTTTAGTTTTACTTTAGATAGGATAAATTTCAGGTGATGAAATTCGAATCATGTTGGTTTAGTTGCAAATGTTCTTACTGTGTTGATACCGATATCCCACGAGGCTAGCGACAATCCACAAGAAAACAGTAAATTCGCATTCAGCTTTTTTTAAATCAAAGTAGTTTTGCCTCCCATGGAATCTGGGATTTATCACTACTTGAATGGTAAGGAAAGTTTCTTTTTAGACCAAAGCTTTCAAATTTTATTAACTGAGAATTATATCCTGAATCTCTAATGTTTAAAAATTCTAAAGCACTACTGTAAAGTTGCACATGCCATTGTTTCTTTTAAACAATTACTGTATTTATGTTCAAATTGCTCCCTAAGCTGACAAGTTCATGTGGCGGATATTCACACTGGGGACCTTATAATTTTCATGGCTGGTCTATAATTAGATGCGTTTTCTAAGTATAATTTTGAAGAGAGAAATTCACAACATTTGGGAAAACGCTTTAACAACTTCAATGTGTTTTTGTTAATAGTATAATTTAATTTTTGTGGGGAATCTAGTGTTTCAGTAAAAAGTTTTCTGTAAACAGCACCTCCTGTTCGTTGTGGTTTTCTCCCCTTCCTGTGAGGCTGAACAAACCTACGTTTATTATGAGGCATCTTCTGCAGAATACCTTGAGGAAAATTTTGAGTTTGAATTGATTAGTGGTAATTGGTGATTATGAGCGTTCATGGCCAATGTTAACTTTCCTCTATTTTTTCTCCACTTTATCTCCTTCTCAAGTCTCCTACATTTTTTTTTCCATGAGGCCTACTGTGCATGAGTAGTAAAAACATGAAGTGTACACCTCAGCCCTCGTCTGGGGCTAGTGGTTGCAGGCTTATGTCACTCTATCACTTCAGGAAAGGGTGCCTCGGACTTAAATTTTTATTGTAATGGAGGCTTTGTGTACGGAGAAAAAATGCTCTTATGGATGAAATTCATACCACCTTTTAATTTAATTTCTGTTGTGCTTGCTTTTATGTTTTTAAAAAAACTCTACTCATTGTTTTACTGTTAGTGTATGTTTTTAATCTTAGTTTTTAATACATATCATCATTGGGTTTTATTTATTTTCAAATAGGGAACATGCGGAGGGATTGTTCTTGAAACTACTTTGGTGGAAAACCTTTCTTTGAAAACCCAATTTCTGTGTTGGACCTTTGTTCCAAAGGAAAGTTATCAACCTGAAACATTAACTTTGTTTCTGTTTTGCATAGTCGTTGCCTGCCATGCCAAGTGTTTCCAGCAATTTCTGGATTTGTTTCTGATTCTAGCACCTGAAATGTTTCACTTCAACTATTCTGTTCTCCTAGGAGCCTGTGCTGCTATTTCTGCCAATTTTCTCTTCCTCTTCCTCACTCCCCAGACAAAAAAAAACTTCTTGTATATGAGAAAAAATATAGTCGATGCTAAAGATGTGAAATTTTAGGAGAAGATCCGGGAAATAATTGGGTTGGGCAGTATCTGTAAAGAGAGAAACGGACTCTGTGTTTCAGGTTGCTGAGATTTCATTTTTTTTCCAGAACTGGGAGTGATGTAGTTAATCACATTTTCTAAATTTATGCCTGAAATTCAAGGATTAAATTCTGAAGCTTTATTTTTGTTTTATTTAGAAGATGTGGATGTTGCTGGCAATCTATTTTCCATGCGAGATTGTCAGATCAAAGAGAGAAAATGGTGGTGTCACCACCTTGAACCACTGTAGTCCTGCTTTAGGTATTAGTAGTGAGGTGTTGGGTAGGGACTTCCAACATTTATAGCCAGTGACATTGAAGGAACAGTGATACACTGTATATCCAAGCCAGGATGGCATGTTACCTGAAGGGGAGCCTGCAGGTTGTGGTGTGCACGTGCTATCCCTGCACTTTTGGTGATGGGCCAAAGATGTTTAGTAGGTACTTTTGAAGTAATCAAAGGGAATAACTGTAGTACAGTTATGGCAAAGAGAGTGGATGAGGTGCCTGTTAAGTGGGTTGCTTTTTCCTTGGTGACGATACCCTACATGAGCACTGTTGGAACTGCATTCGTGCAGACAAGTAGAGAATACATAAGCCATGGTGCGGTTGGCTGGAACTTTAGATGACGAAGGTATGATTTGATGGCGTGGGGTAGATAGAAACCATTTTCTAATTGGGGAATCTAGATTTGGAACTCGGCTTTTCCAGATTAAAGCTGGGAAAATATTCTATCTAAAGAGAAACAGCAGTTTGGAACTTAACTACAAATGGCAGTTGATGCTAAGTTGAAAATATGAGTGATATATTTCTCTTCAACAGATCTATTAACAAATCTTTTAGTGTGTTGGTTTAACAAAAATGAGAGTCCATGGTGCATATGAGGAGCTAATGTATGGATCAGCCATGACCATGTTGATTTGTGAAATGGGGTCAACGGATGAAATAGCCTGCTCTTATTCCACGGTGCATTTGAATATTTAGTTAGGAAGTTAAGAATATAAACAATATATTTTGCAACTTGCAAAAATCAAAATATTGATATAGCTTTAAAAGTATTTGAACACATTGTTAAACAATCAATGCCTGTGTATGTTTGAGGCTTCTGATTTTGGTTTTGTGCTGTTTTGTCATTTAAGCTTGATGGTAGAATAACAGCATTTAAGAGCATTCATCACTGTTGACATTTAGAACCATAGAAATTTGCAACACAGTGGGAGGCTATTTGATCCACAGTGTCTGTGGCTGCTCTTTTTGCTGGAGCAATTCAGAAACCAATCCCACTGCTCCACTCTCCACCCACATCCTTGTATTTCCTTCCACTGCAAAAACATATCCAAATTTATCATCTAAAGAAGGCAACAATCTTTGCCTCTAGTGAAGCATTCTATATACTAACACCAAATAAATTTCTCATAGTCTTTCTCATCAGTTTGCTGACCTCCTGCCACTGACTTCTCAACTGACATTTTTTCCTTTAAACTTCATAAAATCCCTTCTCAAAAACTCAATTTTTCATTCCTGTTGCTGTAGAAACATTCTCAGAATCCTACCCCTTTTATCGTCCTAGTGAATTTACTTGATTTAATTTTTTTTAAATAAATTCATCATTATGTCTTTTGCAATCTGTGACATCATTTACAAAACCCAGAATTCGCTGTTCCTTAGCTTTCTCTACATGCGCTCTCACTTTCAGTGAATTTGCTGAACATTTACAGTTGATGTCAAAGCAATTGACCTTGGAATGCTTCTCACAAAGATCATAATTTTTTAATGTGGAATTCCCTTTCCTAATTACGTTAGGCACCACTTCAAAGATGCCCAGCAACAGTGATTTTTTTTTCGTTGTTGTCAAGTTAGCTGAGTACCCAAATGAGAAATTTTCAGAGATCCAACCCAGAAGAGCACAATTTTTGATTACATTTTAAACATTTTTACAGTGCACAAAATAAAAATTAGAATTTAGACAAGGTTAAGGTGTTGGCTGAGATACTATAAACTATTTGGAATATTAAGAAGGTTAATATTTATAATTGTAAGAATGCAATTCATGTACAAGAGTTTCCTCTTTTAGAGGGAGGGTTTGCATAGCTGCATTTATGGCTTCTTACAAAAACACAGACTGATTAGTCCAATACTGAAGGGCTGCTGCACTTTTGGAAGTTCTTTTGAAATGTTAAACCAAGACCGCATCTGTTTCCAGAAGGATGTAAAAGATCCAGTAACGCTGTATTGAAGAGAAGGAGAGATATTCATTGTTCAATATTTATTCTGCAATCAGCATTGTCAAAAAAGACAGGTCATTACATTCTGCTGATTGTGGCAGATTTTTGTTGCTTTTCCTACTTGGCAACAGTGATACTTCAAAAATTAATTGGTGCAAAATCCTTTGGGACATTTTGAAAGGGATGTGAAAGGTCTTACTTAAATACAAAGCTTATTTAACAGTTTTAGAAACTCTTTTATACCTTGTTGCAATAAATAGGTACCTGATGGCCAGTACAGACATGGTGGATAGAAGGGCCTGTTTCTGTGCTGTATGACTGACCATGTGCTACATTGTGTAACATTTTACAAGGAGAATGGTTTGTAACTACTTGGTTCATCCCAGAGCCCTGAATTCCCTTGCTGATGCTAAGAAGGCTACAAAACATGGAACCTGTGAAGGAGTAGGGAATCACTGTTAGCAACTTCTGAATTTCCATATTATTCTGCAGAAGGTGCCTGCAGTTCCATTGTGCAGTGACTCTGACTGCTGCTAGCTTTGCTCTCGATGCAACCACAAAGTGTGGGCCATTTTGTATTTGAACCTTTTGGGTCTGCCTCTTGTTGCCATGCAGTCAGACAGCAATCTTGGCTACGTTGAATTCGCAATGAGTATCTTTGGTGACCCATGCAATCGCATGTTAAGGGTTCCCTGCACTGTTATCGTATAATTAAAACAAAACTGTTTTGCTCTCGCATCTTTCTTGCAACCCCCTCCCCCCCCCCCTCCCCCCCCCCCCCAAATGTATTCACTTTATATCTGGTGTTAATTTCGGGGTTAAAAAGTAAAACAACTTTTTTATTTTACTTCCCTTTTTCTTTCCATTTGGTACATCATTGCCTGGTACAATTCAATTACAAAATTGCTTTTCAAATTATCAGCAGTGACTATAGTAGAGCCAGGAGTTATTTGTGTGCATACGTGGTTTTTTTTCCTTTCCTCCTTGCAGTTCTGTTCCCTGAATGAATAAACTGAACTAACTGACTGTCAGTTCAGACTAATTGGTGGCATTTGCTAGTTACTGCCTGTCAGAATTAAGCCCAGAAATTTCATAGAAGACTAGCTCTGTTGTTTCTGTTGTCATTCAGAGTTGTGTGGGAAGATTGTCTTCTGTGTTTACTAGAATGTCTGTCAGCTGCATAAACATTACCTTGTAGTATGATAGGCTCATTAGAATTTATGGATAGTTTGAATGTGAGAAGTGGTGTGAGATTTCTGGCTGATTCTTAATTTTTTGTGTAAATTCTTCTCAAAAATGTGCATGACAATTTTTCTGTCTGTAATTAAACTGAAGGTTTCCAAAGGTGATATGTACAGCAAAGTACATGAGTGAAGGTGTTGCATTTACATTTAACTGTATTTATGCTTATCACAATTAGCTGTGGTATTGTTAAAATAGCTATCTATTATTTTACTCCTGGCCTTAAAGAAATATGTCTTGTGACCTTATTTTAAGAGATTAGTTTGGAAATCAGATTTGGCTGAATTGTGCAATTGACTTATTTTTGCCCTTTTAAACTGTACATGTTTCTTATGTGGCTGATTTGTGACATCATTGTGCTGTAGTCTGAGATTAGAATTGGCATAATTTACCAGTTTTTCTTTTTAAAAAAAAGCTGCTGCTGTAGATGGCAGAAAGACATTTAGAATGGAAGAAAAACACTGGAAAAACAAAAGGGGTATTTTAGCAAACTTTTCTTTAGGAATGAACAGAATGTTTTGTTTCTCACTTTCAAGAATAGCTTGCGAAATATTATTTTGGTTAATTGAATCTTAAAAAGTTTAATCATTGAAGAAAGGGGAAGCAACTTTGAAAGTAGACTTTGAGTTCCTGATTTTATGTGACCACAGAAATTTCAATTAATTTGTTAATGAGCTTTGTCAGTTGAGCAATTATATAATGTGTTATCTCTGGTGAATTTGTGGCTTCTTTTGACCTCTGTTTTGGCATTGTTCACTACTGCTTTTATAAGTTCAAGCTTGGTTTTCTTAAAAATGATCTCCATAGGAACAAGAGTAGGCTATTCAGCCCTTCTATCCTATTCAGCCATTCAATGAGATTTTGCCTAATCTGTGACTGAACCCCAAACTCATAACTTTATTCGACATCCTTTCATATCTTTGTAAATCAATCTATCCAATTTAAAATTAACAGTTTGCATAGCATCATTGGTTATTTGTTGACATGAGTTCCAAATGCCTCCAACCCTTTGTGTGCAAAAGGTATGTCCTAACTACGTGTTTGAAAGAACTGGCTCTGATTTTTTTACACTAAGCTTTCTGGTCATAGATTCTTTAACCAGGGACAATAATTTCTCTGTTCACTGAATCATTTACCCTTAATATCTTGAAAACCTCAATCAGTAATGGCTTCCAATTCATACCCTCCAAGTTGAATCATTGTATCCAAAAATGAAACACAATTTTGTCTTCTGCCCAGCTGAGTTTGAAGTCTCTGGTTGGAATGCCAGCATTCCTTTGTATTGCAGACATACTAAATCCTATTACAGCTTTGGCATAGTTGGCATTTTAATGTCAGCAGTAGCTACCATTATTGTTACAATTTAGGCTTTGAAGTTCTAAAAATAACTCTGAACTTTTGTTTTCTTCTTTACTCCTCAATTTTTTTTTTGAAGGTTGTGTTTTGTGTTCCTACATGGTTTTGAATGGTTTTGACATTATGTCTTGTAACTGAGAAAATGATCTTAGGAATATAAAGGCATTCAAGGATAAGAATACACAGTTTACCCATCAACGATTGCTGGTCTTAATATAACTATCCCAATCCACCTTTCAAATATACACTGCATGCTTTTTAAACCTTCTCTCATAGCTGATTATTGAAAACGTTTGTCATATTTTGCATAAATAATTGCTACCCGGCAGTAAATTTATTTTAATTTAAATTTTTGCTTTACTATCCTGATGTACATTGAGGTATTTTAGTGTGTTGTTTCTACATTTGTCTTTGGTGGCTTCTCATTGCCCAAAATTGCCACCTGCAACATTTGAGTTCAGTTAATTTTTTTTATTGCAGCTACAATCTATTTGAATGCTGGGATTAGTATCCAGGTTCTAAATGTGGCTCACTCCTGTTCCTGTGTTCCCTTGGGGACCAAGATTGCATGCAATACATGTGTGTTTTGATTAGTACAGTAAGCCTTTAGCTTACCTGCAGACTTGCTTTGCGTTGATTTAGCAATTACAATATTTTCTAAATTAAAAGAGTGAATACACTTCAAAAAAAAACAAGTACATTGTTGGCTGTGAAGTGTTTTGGGAAATCCTGAGATTGTGATATACAAGAACATAAGAAATGTGAACAGGAGTAGGGTAAAGATACCTGAAGCTCACTCTGCCATTCAATAAAAATCATGACTTCAACACCACTTTTCTGCCCTCTACCCATTCTTCTTGACTCTTATGTAGTTAAATCTGTCTGTCTGTCTCCTTGAATATATTCAATGACTCTACCTGCACAGCTCCTCTAGGGTTGAGAATTCCAAAGATTCATGACTCTGAGAGAAGAAATTCCCCCTTAACTGGATGAAATTATGCCTCCTGGTCGTAGATACCGCCATCAGGGGAAACATCCTCTCAGCAACCACCCTGTCATTATCCCTCAGTATCTTGTATGTTTCAATAAGATCACCTCTTTTTTTTTCTAAACACCAAACACTCAACCTCTCTTCATATATTAACCCTTTCATCCTGGAAATCAACCCAGTGAACCTTCTCTGCACTGCCTCTAAAGCAAGTGTATTATTAAGTCAACCAAGACTGTGCACAGTTCTCCAGGTGCAGTTTCACCAGCACTCTGCAGAGTATCATCAGAATTTCTCTACTATTCTGCTCCATGGTCAGTGTTTCATTGGTCTTTCTAAGCAATTGCTGTACCTACATGCTAACTTCTTGTACTTCATGTATGAGGATCCCTCAGTCTTTTATACCATATCATTTTATAGTCTTACTCTATTTAAATAATTTCCTCAAGGATGTGTGCTGAGCCCACTATCTACTCTCTCTACACTCATGACTGTGGCTAAGCACAGCTCAAATGCCATCTATAAATTCACAGATGACACCACTGTTATTGGGAAAATCTCAGATGGCGATGAGGAGGCGTACAGGAGTGGGATCAACTGGTTGAATGATGTCGCAACAACAACCTTGCACTCCACATCAAGACCAAGGAACTGATTGTGGACTTCGTGAAGGGGAAGTCAGGAGAACACACAGCAGTCTTTATTGAGGGGTCAGCGGTGGAATGGGTTAGCAGCTTCAAATTCCTGGGCGTCAGCATCTGAGGATCTATCCTGAGCTCAGCACATTGATGCAATCATGAAAGAGGCACACTAGTGGCTCTACTTCGTTAGCAGTTTGAGGAGATTTGGTATGTTACCAAAGACTTGCAAATTTTATAGATATATGGTGGAGCGTATTCTGACTGGTTGCATCACAGCCTGCTATGGAAGCTCCAGTGCACAGGATCGCAGGGTTGTAGACGCAGCCAGTTCCATCATGGGCACAACCCTCCCCACCATTGAGGACGCCTTAATGGGGTGGTGCCTCAAGAAGGCCGCATCCATTTACTAAGGACCCTCGCCATCCATGGCATGCCCTCTTCTCATTACTACCATCAGGGAGGAGGTACAGAAGCCTGAAGTCCTACACTCAATGATTTAGGAATAGCTTTTTCCCTTCTGCCATCAGATTTCTGAGCAATCCATGAACCCATGAGCACTTCTTTTGTTTTGCACTAGTTATTTATTTTGTAATTTATAGTAATTTTGTCTTTGCACTGTACTGCTGCCACAAAACAACAAATTTCACGACATACAAGTCAGTGATAATAAATCTGATTCTGACTTTTCCTTCCAAAAATGGATAACCTTGTGTTTTCCCACATTATGCTCTATCAGCCAACTTCTTGTCCATTAACTTTATCTATGACCCTTTATAAGTTCTTTGTGTCCTCCTCCCAGCTTGTTAACTCTGCATTATCAACAGATCTGGATGCAGTACACTTGGTTCCCTTCATGAAAGTCACTCAATATAGATCATTAATAGTTGAGGCAAGTTTACATGTGCATGTTTTTTTTAAAGGCGAACTCCTATTGGAGACAGGGGAGTGTGAATCAACATTTTTTTTTATTCTAATTGTATTTCTTGTAAAAATGTGTATAATTTATGTTTAATTTGTCTTTCCTGTGAATGATGCTATGTGCTTGTGCTGTTGCAAGTAAGTTTTTCATTGCACCTGTGTATACATGTGCTTGTGCATGATGACAATAAACTCAACTTTGAGAATGCTGGTTCACAGTACCTCATGGATTCCCAGTTTCAAGTTGCAAGAATTGTTTTGAGTTGGTTCCTTTAATTGTGGTGCTAGGTACCATGATAAAGCACATCCCTGTTGTGAAGACAAGATTTTGTCTCCACAAGAACTATGCATTGGTCACTTCTTCCAATGCTTTCATGGATAGATACATGCTGCTACAGGCAAATAACTGAGGAAAAGGCCAAATAGACATCACTCCTGTTGGTTCATTCACTATTTGCTGCAGACCCAGTCCAGTTGCTCTCTTTCAGGTCTAGGTCAGTAATGGTGCTATTAAGCCAGTCTTATTGATGGAGAGTTAAGGCCCCCATCCAGAGAACATTCTGTAGCCTTGCTGGTTTCTGTGCTGCTTCCAAATATTGTTCAACATGGAAGAACAGTGATTCTTCAGCTGAGGGCATTGTTACTAATGGCTAGAATGTAAGAGAAAGGAGGAGTAGGCCATCCAGCCCTTCAAACCTGCTTTGCTATTCATTAAGATGATGGCTGATCTGCTAGGTCAATGCCATTTTCCAGCATTATCCCAGCATTTTTTTGATACCCTTAATATTCAGAAAACTATCAGTCGCTCTCTTTTGAATTAAGATATCATGGTTGAGTGTTCCAAAGGTTTACCCCCTTCTGAGTGAAGAAATTTCTCATTGCCTCAGTACTAAACTGCCCACCCTTTATTCCAAAACTCTTCCCTCTGGTCTTTGACTCCTCAGCCAGGGGAAACATTTTCCTTGCATCTAGATTGTCAAGCCCTTTTATAATTTTTTTCTAATGAGATCCTCTCTTTCTACCAAGCTCTGCAGAATATAGTCCCACCATGCGAGGAACCAGTCTAGTGGATCTTTGTTTCATTCTTTCTATGGCAAAGTAGACCAAAACAGTACACAATTCTCTAGGTGTTATTTTGCCAAGTCCCCATACAAATGTACAAAAGACCTGTTTACTTTAATGTTGGTATCTACTATTAAGGAAATAGTATAGGGCATTGATTAAGGAACAGTAGGAGTGGGCAGAATCAATATGGATTTATGGAAGGGAAAACCTATTTAACAAATGTGTTGGAATCTTTTGAGACTTGTAATTAACAGAATAGATGGTGATGTATTTGGACTTTCAGAAGGGCTTTTCTAAGATGTCATTTGAAATTATTAAACAAAATTAGAGTTTCTTGGATAATTTTCTGGTATGAATTGAGGATTTGTTAATGAACAGAAAGCAGAAATAGGCCATTTCCAGGTTGGGGTGCTGGAAGCATCTGTACTGGAGTCCCACGTGCACATAATCTATATGTGATTTAGATGAATGGATCAAGTACAATACATCTAAGCTTGCTGATGATATAAAGCCAGATGGTAGTGAGGAGGATGCCCAGAGGATTTGGGGAACAAAATACAAAATAAATCAATTCCACTGGCTGACGTGTCTTGTGTCAGGGACCGCTATCTCATGACTGAAATGAGAAGGAATTTTCTTCTCGCCCAGAGAATGGGGTAAAGTTGGATTTTGTTTTTTACCCAAGAGTGCTGTGGACTCTTGGTGAGTGAGTACATGCACATAGATTGAAGAATTTTTAGATAGTAAGGGATGTGAATTAACTGGGAAAATGACACCCATGTAAGTGATCAGTCATGGATGAGAGTTGAAGTACCCCGTCTGTTTCTTGCAATGTTATGTACTGGCAGCATAGGAAAGTGCCACAGACTGAGAATCAATATTGTTTTTAATACACAGAATTTAGTTAAGAAATTTAGATTGTTTTTAATAGGATATTTAGATATTTTCATTAATTTTTGATCATGTGTTGGAAGTTCAGATTTCACTTCTGTTGGTGCAAGAACATTCGGACTTCCTTGACTGAACAAATTTCACTGTTAACTCTTACTGTAATTCAGTAACCTAAATTATGCACACATATTCAGTAAGCCATTTATCTAGGAATCCTCAGAACGTGTAACTTTTTTGCCCTTTATAATTACCAGCACCAAGCTGTTACTGGTGGAGATGCTGTCATAGAACAGATACGATAATGGCCGTTTACGAATGTAGGCTTTTACCATGCATTAATGCTTGCCATCTCAAAAAATCAGATCTCTCATTTTAGCTAATCTCTGTGCTAATTGATTATATTAACTGGCTACATGTGTAAGACTGTATCACCACTTAATTTACAAGAGTACTCAATTGAGAGGTTAGGTGTTGCAGGTGTTCATGATTAGACCATACACAGACCTTAAAAAGGACTTGAAGATGGGACCAAAGAATTTTTCTAATTTCACCAATGATTTACTGCCTTGGTTTAAAAATAAACTTGTTCTTTGAGATGGAAGAACAAAGCTGCTTTGTCAACTGAGGCAGTAGATGTAAATTCAGACTAAATTTATTACTTTATCATTTATGCTCGGTACAGTTCAGCTGCAGTTGCTCTGCAGGCTAAGAGTCTGTTGGATATTTGATAGCTGTTATAATGTTAATAGCTGTCTTCCATATACCAGGGTAAGTCACAAGGAGATTGCTGCCTAGTCCCGCAGAACAGTTTTTAAGGGAGTTTTGGAAACTTTCATTTTTGACTCTGAGAAAAACACTTTGTATTCTGCCTGGATAGTCTACAACCCAGTGGTATGAACATTGGAATTTTCCAATATCGTGTAACCCTCATCTCCTATGTTCACGTTTCTCCTTCTGATCCACCACCTGTTTTTGTTGCATTTCCCATACTCCTTCACCTGCATCTATCACTCACTTTTGTCCCCCTCCCCCTCCTGGTTCCATCCACCTACCACTCACACATATCACTCACTGGATCCCCTCTGCCATCTAGTTTCATCTGCCCTTCATCTCTCTCCGAATGTCTCCATTATCACTTTCCTTACTTACCAGACTACAACACTGATGGTTTTTGTGTTCCTGCTTATCACCCTCCAGTAGCTGTTTCAGTCTTCACCTTCCTCTCCTCCCACCTGGCTCCAGAGGCCCCTTTTTGTCCATTTGTCTGCTTCTACATACCACCCGCCTGCCTGTCTCCCAATTCCTCCACTCTCTCTCCCCCATCTGCCTGTCATCCTTCACCCCCTCCTCAGTCCACCTATCACCTACTATCTGGTTTCACCCCTCCCTCTCTCCTCTTTTTATGCTGGCTGTATTTCCTCTCCACTCTCAGTCCTGATGTATGATCTCAACCTGAAACATCGACTGTTCTTTTTCTAGCCCCTCCCACCGTGCTGCCTGCCCTACTGAGTTCCTCCAGCGGTTTGTTGTTCGTTTTGTTTTTGCTCCGGATGCCAGCATCTGCAGTCTCACAAGATCAGAAGACAAGGGAGCAGAAGTAGGCCATTCGGCCCATCGTCTGCTCCATGAGCTAAGAAAGGGAAAAAGAAAGGGAAAAAAGGAAAAAAAAGCTATTCCTTTCTAGCCCCAATTTCTGGCCCTATCCCCATATCCCTTGATACCTTGACTAATTAGACACTTATCTATCTCCTCAAACGCCTCCAATGATCGGACCTCCACTGCTGTAGGTGGCAGAATTCCATAATTTCACTGCCCTCTGACTCTTGTGTTTGTGTTTTTACTTTTCACTTGCTTTGCATTAGAACAGGTTTTGGTTATTAAAGTGAAAAAATTACTGTGGGTTATTGATTTTGTTTTAAATCAAGAACATTGTGGGCTTATATTTTTTAAATCTCATTTTAAACACTTGTAGACGAAGAGCATGTGATCTATTAGGCCTTTCCCAATGATGTTTTGTAACTGATTGCTGGGAGGCATACTTATTTTTGTTTGTGTTCCTTCTGACAAGTTTGAGAATTTGGCATGAATTTTCTGGTGCAGTGGCCTGTTGCACTGTACTGTTTTTGTGTGCATCTTTGCTTAAATGTAATGAAAACACAATTCAGAATAGAGGAACCAGATTACATTAACTTCCCTCCCCTTTTTTCACATTTCTTTTCTCCCTCTCCAATTGTCTCAAATACAGAAATTCCCTCAGTTACAAATAATATAAAATTTATATGGCAAATTACAACAGTCATGGGAATACTTTCATTTCCCCAATGGCATTGGACTGTAACCAACCATAGTGCAGCTGTCTGTGTGGCAAGATTAAACCAAAAATGTGAATTGACGCAAAAATATGCTGCAAGACTGAGAGGTTTGATTATTTTTAAAATGAAACTTAAAAATAAAAAAAACTAACTAAAAGGAACGCTCATCATGTTTCTTTCATCTTATCATTTTCTTTCACTTGTTCCCCATTCCCATGGGGATTGTCATTGTTTGAGTCTCAACATCTGTCTGATGTTCCAATAGCACACATCTGTGGGTGTGTTTGAGGCTATTGATTGTTTCAGTCTGACAATTTTGAATCTGGTAACACGCATGGATGTGGTTAAATCTGTTGATAATTCTAGGCTTCACAACTTTATGAAGTCTCAATAATACCTTTGCAATCATCTTTTTAAACTTTTAACCTTTATTTATACAGTGTGGCAGGCCCTTCCGGCCCAATGAACCTGTGCCGCCCAATTACACCCATGTTAACCTACTAACCCGTACGTCTTTGGAATGTGGGAGGAAACTGGAGCACCCGGAGGAAATCCACGCAGACACGGGGACAATGTATAAACTCCTTACAGACAGCGGTGGAATTGAACCCTGATCGCTGTAATAGCGTTATGCTAACTGCTACGTTACCGAGCCATCCGAGTCAGAAGGTTTAGCATTCAAGTCTCTTTCTAGACAGCAAGTGAACCTGAGAAGCAGACAAGATTTGAGAGTGCTGCACAGGAATATGACTAGTTTAGATGAGGAGGAAAGTTGTTCCCATTGGCACATACAAGGGAAACAGATTTAACATTTTGAGGAAGATATTTTTTACCTGGAGAATAGTTACAATTTGGAATATTTTTGCCTGTAGGAGTGACTGAAATTGAACCAATGAGTGCTTTCAAGAGGAGGCATATTAGAGAGAATAATTTGCGGGGTTTTGGGGGAATGGGATCAAGAAGATTTGCTGCAGTAGGAGACACCATAGACTTGATGGGCTTGTGGCTTCCATGCCATAACATTTTCTATGATTTTAAAAAATGAATTTAAGCTGCCATTAAAGTGTGGCTTAGCAGGTAAGTTTCTAAAACCAAAGCTTAACTGCTATCTCAAATGGATGTAAGTAAATTATTCAATAAAGTAATTTAAATAATCGGGGAATTTTCCCCAGTGTTCAGCAATATTTATCCTTCAATATCTTCAGAAAGCAGATTATCTAATCAGTATCGTGTTCCTCTTCGTGGGAGTTGGATGTGTTCAAATTTGCTGATGCTTTTCACGCATTAAAACAAAGATGATACTTCAAAAGTACTTGATGGTTGTAAAGTATACTTGGACATCTTGAGATTGTGAAAACTACTATATAAACACAAATCTCTTTTTCTTGTTTGTTGGTGGTTCTAGTTTAGGAGTATAAACGATATCAATCCACGAATAAGATCTTGTTTCCATTTGGCATTCTCAAATTCCACTAACACCCATCATTAAGTTTGTACAGGGCCTTAAATTCCTGAGTGGGGGGGGGGGGGTGGGAAATCTTCAATAAACATCCAGACATAATAAATGGATACTCAGTTCAGAGGGGGATGATCAAAAGATTTGTCAGAAAATATTCTAAGCTGGGTCGAACAGAAAGTATGAGGTATTCTGGGGATGGAATCTCAAATGGGAAAGCCTGGGAGACCAAAGGTCAATATGGGGGTGGAGGGTGGGAGGGCAATACCTCTGAGGAGCCAGATAGGGTAGGGAGAGCATGTAACAATAGACACTATGGCCGAGGAAGCACTCTAGCATCCCTAATTCTTATTAAGGGTAAGGAAATTCAGCATGTTCCCATTGACCCTCACCAATGTTTCAAGATTTACCATAGAAAGCATCTTATCTGAACGCATCACAGCTTGGTATGGCAACTGCTGTGCCTGAGACCCCAAGAAATTGCAGAGAGTTACGGACACAGCTCAATCCATCTCGAAAACCAGCGTCCTCTCTGGACACTTCCTGCTGCCTCGGGAAAGCAGCCAATGTAACCCTACCCACCCTAGACAATTTCCCTTCTTCCCCCTTTTTATCAGGTAGAAGATACAAAAGCTTGAAAATGCGCCCCACTGAGCTCAAGGATGGCTTCTTTCCTGCTGTCATAAGACTCTTAAACAGACCTCTTGTACGATAAAGGTTAACTCTTGACCTCACAAGTGTGACAGTTATTTTGAAGAAAATCATTAATAAAGGCAGTAATGTGATTTGACATAAGCCATTTAAGTTTCTTGTGTCTCCTTTCCAAGCCCTTTTGAAGTGTCTCCATCTTCCCTCGCTTTTTAAAACTCAATTGCTGGAAGTTTTTGGACCTTTACTACAATTTTTGGCTTGGTTGCCCATTTTTGTCTAACAATTCCAACTTGTGATGTTGTTCTGCATTAGAAGTGTCATGTAAATGCTCGCTTTATTTTAGTCAAGCGGAATTATCTCAATTTACAACCGAGTTTACTAGTCCCATAAAAGTGCATAATTTAAATGGGCATTTTTATGTAACACATAGTTTGTTCATCATGCTGATGTATGATGTTAACTTTTAAATTAAAATACTTTGCCTGGTCTAAGGCATTGAAACAGTTGTTGCACTTTTGAGATCAATTAACTCAGTATTAACTGAGTGTGAGTACTACAATGCTTGTCATTCAGTTGGTCAGCTAAACCAACAGAAATTCCAATTAAAATCAATGCAAGTTGAAGGAATCAGCACCTCGTCTTCAACCAGTCACATTGTAGCCTTCTGGAATAAATATTGTATTCTTATTTTTCAGATAACTCTTATCTCCCTTCTGGACCCATTTCTTTGTCACTTGCTCAGTTAACCAACTCATTTGGTATCATCATCATTTATATTATGATTTTTATCTGTCCTGTAATCTACCCCACCACAGACATCACTTTTGGCTCCTCTTTCCCTTTCTCTGCATCTTAAAGCTCCATTATAACTTCCTGAACTCTGAAACTTTACTGATGTTTATCTCTTTTTCTCTCTCCATGGATGCTGGCTGACATGTTGCTTTAGACTTCCAGCATCTAGTTTGTGTTTTTGTGTTCTGATGGGATCTGTGAGCTCGCCATTAAAGTTGTGGATTATTGGTGTACTCTAGAGGATAGATTCACTTGGTCCACTAATCATTTTGATCAAATCAGCGGAGTTTTTAATTGATATGCTGTCACTTGTGTGTATTGTTTGTAGTAAGTAATAATGTGTAGCCATACGCGGCGAGTGGCAGAATAGAGAAAACAGAGACGTGGAGGCTGGACCGGAGCACACTTTACTGACTGAAACAAAGCGCGCACGTGCTCCAAAAAGACCCGCGAGCCTCTCCGGCGGAAGTGACATGAGGTCCCTGCTGGAAGGCCTGCCCCGCGGTTAGTCTACGTCATGCTCCTGCGCATGCGCCCGCGGCCACCGATGGCAGTTCAATATCTGCGGGTCCGGGCTGCTACCCCTCCCACCCCCCCCACCCCAGAATTGCCCATCGGGGGCGCAGGACCCCCCAGTCTGTGTGTCCCTCTTGGGTGGCCTGCCCCACCGGCGCGCACTTTCACGGGCTGCCCAATGTCCAAATGTGCCGGTTTGAGGCGGTCCACTGTGAAGGTCTCCTCGTGGCCACCCACCTCCACGACCCACGTAGATCTGTTGTGCCAGATCACCTTTAAGGATCCTTCGTATGGCCTCTGCAGAGGTGACTTGTGCATGCTCCTCTGAATGAAAATGTACTCTCAGTCCCGGAGATCCCTAGGGACAAAGGACGGTGTAGTGCCATGTCTGGAGGTCGGAACCGGTGCCAGGCTCCCCACCTTGTCCTGCAGCTTCGTCAGCACATCTGCCAGCGTCCCTGCTGGACCTTGGGCCTCCGGCACGAACTCGCCCGGGATCGTCAGGGGGGTGCCGTAAACCAACTCCGCTGAGGAGGTGCTCAGGTTCTACTTGGGGGCCGTGAGGATGCCCAGTAGAACCCAGGGAAGCTCATCTGTCCAGTTGGGCCCTCTGAGGCGCACCATCAGGGCTGACTTGAGGTGCCTGTGGAACCGCTCGACCAAGCCGTTGGCCTGTGGGTGGTACGCTGTGGTGTGGTGTAGCCGGGTGCCCAGGAGCTGCGCCAGTGCTGTCCACAACCCTGACGTGAACTGTGCCCTTCTGTTGGAGGTGATGTCTGCTGGGAGTCCGAACCTGGCGATCCAGTTTGCGATGAGCGTCCTGGCACAGGACTCAGTGGACATGTCTGCTAGCGGCATGGTCTCCGGCCATCTGGTGAACCTGTCTACCGTGGTGAAGATATACCTGGTGCCCCGGGAGACGGGCAGGGGGCTGACGATGTCCACGTGGATGTGCTGAAACATGCCGAGCGTCGGCTGGAACTGCTGGAGGGGAGCCTTTACATGCCACTGGACCTTGGTGGTCTGGCAGTGTACACAGGTCGTGGCCCAGTGTCCAACCTGCTTGTGTAGACCGTGCCAAATGAATTTGTCTGATAGCAATTTGATGGACTCCCGGATGGACGGGTGGGCCAGGCCGTGTAGCGTGTCGAACACCCGCCGCCTCCATGCTGCTGGTACCACGGGCTGAGGTCTGCCAGTTGACATGTTGCACGGGAGCCGGACCGCTGTTGGGCCGACGGGGCGTCCTCCAACTGGAGTCCTGAAATGGTGGTGCAATAGGCCAGGATTTCAGTGTCCGCTTGTTGTGCCTGCGCCAGCGCTGTGTACCTTTGCAAGGGCGAAGGTGAGGGGCTTGTGGTCCATATATGCGGTGAAATCCCTTCCTTCAAGGAAATACTGGAAGTGCTGAATAGCTAGGTCGAGCGCTAGCAACTCCCTGTCGAAAGCGCTGTACTTCACCTCTGGTGGTCGCAGGTGTCGGCTGAAAAAGGCAAGCGGTTGCCATTGGCCGTCGATGAGCTGCTCCAGGACTCTGCCGACCGCCGTGTCGGAAGCGTCAACTGTGATCACTGTGGGTACATCGACTCTCGGGTGTACTAGGAGGGCTGCCTTTGCCAACGCCTCTGGTCTGCTCGAAGGCTTCCGTGGACTCCGCGTCCACCTCTTTGGCCTTGCCGGCCATCAGACTGAACAAGGGTCTCATGATGCGCGCCACTGCCGGCACGAACCGATGGTAGAAATTCACCATCCCCACAAACTCTTGCAGGCCCTTGACCGTGCTGGGTTTGGGAAACTGGCAGATGGCCTGGACCTTGTCCGGCAGAGGGGTGGCTCTATGCTGGTTGACCCTGTGGCCTAAGAAGTCTATTTCTGTTAGCCGGAACTGGCACTTCGCCGGGTTGATTGCTAGTCCCTGGTTGCTCAGGTGCTGGCAGAGCTGGCACAAATGTGCCACGTGCTCTTTGCGTGATTTGCTGGCCACCAGGATGTCGTCTAAGTAGATGAAGGCGAAATCCAGGCCTCGCCCAACCGAGTCCATTAGCCTCTGGAAAGTCTGGGTGGCGTTCTTGAGGCCGAAGGGCGTCCTTAGGAATTCAAACAACCCGAAGGGGGTGATGAGGGCTGTCTTGGGCACATTGTCGGGGTGCACGGGGATCTGGTGGTAACCCTGGACTAGGTCGATTTTTGAAAAGTTGGTCGCCCCGTGGAGGTTGGCCGTGAAATCCTGGATGTGAGGCACCGGTTATCTGTTGGCGGTTGTGGCGTCGTTGAGTCTCCTGAAGTCCCCACAGGGCCTCCGACCTTCTGTGGACTTGGGCACCATGTGCAGCGGCGATGCCCAAGGGCTGTCCGAGTGGCAGATGATCCCCATCTCCTCCATTTTCCAGAACTCCTCCTCGGCGAGGCGGAGCTTGTCGGGTGGAAGCCTACAGGCCCGGGTGTGCAGCGATGGTCCTTGTGTGGGAATGTGGTGCTGCACGCCGTGCTTGGGACCGGTAGTGGAGAACTGTGGGGTGATGATGGAGGGGAAATCTACCAGCACTCTGGCGAACTCGTCACCTGAGAGTGTGACGGAGTCCAGGTGGAGGGCAGGGAACTTGGCTTCCCTGAGCTGGAAGGTTTGGAAAGTCTCGGTGTGGACCAAACGCCGGCCTTTCAGGTCGACCAGAAGATGGTTGGCCCGTAGGAAATCCGCCCCTAGTAACGGCTGCAACACTGCTGCTACCGTGAAGGTCCAGGTAAAACAGCTGGGCCCGAAACGCAGCAGGATGGTATGCAAGCCGTATGTCTGGATGGTGGTGCCGTTCGTGGCGGTGAGGTCGGGGCCTGGGGCCATGGTATGGGTGTCCATGTTTGAGGGGGGAAGGACGCTGATCTCGGCCCCAGTGTCCACCAGGAAACGTCGCCCAGGGTGTCGGTCCCAGAGGAACAGGATGCTGTCGTGATGGCCAGCCGTCGAAGCCGCTAGTGACGGCCGGCCCCGGCGTTTCCCGGAAAGGCACATGGTGGACTGCAGTGATGCGCGTTTGACCCCCACCTCTGATGGTAAAAGCACTATTGGTCCGAACCCTCATCTTTGTCCCCCGTGGGTTTCGGCGGTTTCGGTTGTGAGGTCTTGCCCTTAGGCTGCGCGGTCATGGTTAGGCAGATGGAAGCCGCTCCCCGCTGCTTACTCTGCCACAAAATGTCCACCCCGGCCGCGAGGCTGCGCGGGTTGCTGAAATCTTCACCCGCGAGGAGGAGGTGAATGTTCTCTGGCAGTTGCTCGAGGAACAGCTGCTCGAATAGGAAGCAGGGCTTATGGCCATCCATGAGCGCCAGCATATCGTCCATCAGCTCGGATGGCTTGCGGTCGCCCAGGCCGTCCATGCGCAGAAGCCGCGCAGCTCATTCGTGGTGGGAGAGTCCGAAAGTACGGAGGAAGAGTGCCTTGATCTTAGTGTACCTGTCCTCCGTAGGTGGATGATGCAGGAAGTTGATGATCCAGCCTGCCGTGTCCTGGTCGAGTGCACTGACCACGTAGCAGTACCGCGTGGCGTCGGCTGTAATGCCTCGGATACTGAACTGGGCCTCAGCCTGCTCGAACCAAACATGGGGCTGAGCGGCCCAGAAAGTTGGGAGCTTGAGCGAGACTGCGTTGTGCGAGTCGTTGGGATTCATGTCGCGTGTTCCAGATGCCACCTGGGAGCGTCGGGGTCACCGAATGTAGCCGTACGCGGCGCGTGGCAGAAAAGAAAACGCAGAGACGAGGTGGCTGGACCACAGCACACTTCACTGACAGAAACAAAGCGCGCGCGCGCGCTCCAAAAAGACCCGTGAGCCTCTCCGGCGGAAGTGACGTGAGGTCCCTGCCGGAAGGCCCACCCCGCAGTTAGTCTACATCGCGTTCCCGCGCATGCGGCCGCCGATGGCGGTTCGAGTTCTGCGGGTCCGGGTCGCTACAAATGCACAAATAACTTGAAATATAGACATAATTCAGATAATCTAGTATCAATATTTATCATAACTTGGTGACACTATGTTTGATGGATAGGGTGATGCAATTACATAACGATTCTAAAGAGGTTTCATATCATTTAGATTTGCAGATCTATAGCCTGTTTCTTTCCCCATGCGCATTTGTTGTTCCCCAAAACTTTGTGGGTCAAGTCCTCTGATACATCTGGGACTAGAACCAAAATTATTGTACCATAACGATTGCCTGACAACAAAGTCATTCTTCCAGTGGTTCAAATTTCAGGATCTGCAGTTGGAATATTTCTTACTGAGTTTTCTCCAAAGGAACTGGTTGGCTTCTTGCTGTAAGGTATTTTGGTGCTACGTGCTGCCCAGTATCTTGCTCCCATGGTCATAACATCTGCCATCTTGTGTGTGAGTTTGCTATTCCACTACATTGGTTATTGTAGCTGAATCTGTATATTATCTGAAATAAGTGTGCATACATTTTGATAGTGGAGTGGGTCAAGTTTTTAAGACATTCCAAAGATGAGAATGCAGATAACCCTTTTTTACTCAAGTCGGTAAAAATCAGGTACTCATTGTCTAAACTTTGAACCATCACTGAGCCTATTTAGTATATTCACAATCCTGATGTTAACATTCAAATTCAGTTTGAGAATTTACCATCATTGGTCTCTAAGGCAAATCTCGGGATTCAGGGCAACTATTCTCATCCATTTGGCCAGCTTGTGTGTTTGACAGGATTCACAGTTCGTTGTATTCCTCATTTATTTAATGAACAAGTGCTTTTCAGTTTTTTGTTAAGATATATTTAGCAATGAATGCATTTGATTTTGTTCATAGCTTTTTAATTTTGACATTTTTTGCTGAACTTAGTCGGGTGCATGCAGTCCCCAAGTTGCGACAGGATTCCGTTCCTGAGAAATATTTGTAACACAAATTTTTCGTAATTTGGAAATGAACAGAAATGGTGTGTGGGAGAGGATCACAGAAACGGCTGTGAGGGGAGAGCGAGCAAGCGTGGGAAGAGTGGATGTCAGCCGGCCTCACTGATTTCGTGAGTGAGCGGGTGAGTCTGCTCAGCCCTCCCAGCTGTACTTGGCTCACCCAGACCCCGGATATTGCAGCATAGATGGGAGTGGGGGCAGAAGAGAAGGCACGTGGAAATGTCGTGTTCCCACCCAGCAGAAGAGGCCTGGAGCCCCCGGCAAATCCATCCCCATCCATCTCATTGGCATCCCAAACCCTCATATATGTAGGGCGTCTGTAACCCAGGGAGGGCCTGTGGTGAGCTCTTTAAACAAAACCCACTGAGAATCATAATTCCCTGAGCAGAGTTCTCCATACTTGGAATAATGTATACAGTTTTGGTCTCCTCATCCAATATATAATATGTTTGTCCTAGAAGGAACATAGTGAAGATACATTAGACTTGTTCCTGGGCTGTCAGGCTCTCCACCTGAGGAGAAGTTGAGAGGACTAGGTTTAGAAGAGTGAGAAGTGTTCTCATCGAAACGTACAAAATTCTTAGAGGCTCAACAGGGTAGATGCAGGGAGGATGTTTCACCCGCCTGAAGAGTCTAGAACCTGGGGTCACTGAATGAACATTAGAGATAAGCCATTTAAGATTGAGATATGGAGAAGTTTCCTCACTCTGATGCTGGTGAGTCATTGGAATTCCCTATCCCAGAGGGTTATGGAGGTTCTGTCATTGAATTAAGTGGGTTGAGAGTTACTTGCAAGCCTCCATTTGTGCATCTTTTGCTGGCTAAAGGTGAGGGTAAAGGATAGATCAGATTGCTTGTCTTTCCTTGTATCTTGTAATCCAGACAAGTACAGGCGAAAATAACACAATTATTTTTAAGAAATAAAACAAAGGGAACATCGGTCTTGCAATGAAATGTTGATGGCAACACAGAATTGACTTTTTTTACAATGAGGGGTTTTTTTTCGGACAAAATCTTGAGATAATGAAGATCTTTTGTGGGATATATAGTACTGAAATTCTATAAATTGCTTTACTGTTGGAGGACTATCCAGGACTAATTACACTGTGACCTCGCTCTTGGAGTAACTTGCAGAAAGTAATAGCATTTCCAAAGCTTATGACCAGATTTCTCAGGATTACTTTCTTGTGTCACGAAGGTGGAATTACAATATAGCTGTTCCTTATTTATTGTAGCATAATGTTCTGTTCCACTAAATTATGATGTAATGAGGATTCTCCTCTATTTCTGGATATAATTAAGAATTGAAGATCAAATATGTATGCTAATCTAAGGACAAACTGGGGGATTAACAGGGCCTGCGTCACTGTCAGACATAATCTCTCATACTTTATAAGTGTACACAATTACAGAATTCCTGTTGCAAATTTTATTTAAATCTCAAGAAGGAATCGAAAGTTGAAACTGTGTAGCAGATCTAAATTAAAGTGTAGCATGGACTGAATGGAATTCTTAGAACAGGATATTCCTGGTTGAAAATCTCTTCACTCCTGTAAAGCAGTCATGTATAAGATATTACATACAGTGTACAAATTTTTTTCAAAATTTAGGCTCCATGTGTGTACTGCAGTGAGCACATGATTTGTAGAGTAATAATCATTAGTTGTATTCAAAGTACTTAAAGATATTGCACAAAAGCATGAAGGACGATTTGTTATCAGCACTTTAATTCTTCTTCCCTTCATTTTTGCTAACTGAAAAGCATCCAACAATTCAGTGATGTTGTTTAAAGTGTTTTACAGTTTGAGTGGTTATTTTAAAACTAAATAATGAAAGCTGGAGGATTAATGATTGCTTTCCTCTTCTTAACAGCATCTCTGTTACTTATTTTGCTTGTGAACGACAAAGAGTTTTACATACATCCAGCTTCCTAAACAGCCAGCTAACACTCTTGATGAAATTGTAATAGCTGAAATATTTAAAGGTTAAATTTACAAGATGATAGCAGCAGACAGCTATTAAGCTATAATTACTTTCTACTGCTGCTAGTCAGTGACATTTGATCCGATTAATTTAACATAACAGGGACTTGAAGAGCTGATTCTACTTTCAGATTGTGTTTTTTTTTGTTGTTGAGACTTGTCTTACTGCATAAAATTAAGTTTGATTTGTATTTCATTCCTTTCAGAAGAACATTTGCTCTTCAGACTAACATCAAAGCTTCCTATTAGCTAATTTTATCCAGGAAGTCATCAAAACATGGCAAACTTTGTGTTATTTCTAAGATGTTTCAAAAATAAAACTCCTGGAGATATGGTTTGGTTTACTGGCAGTACTTGTCATTTTACCTAAGATTTCTAAGATTAATCAACTGTAGAGGGCTTAATAGCTGTCTGATGTCAGAAGGTATAATAGTGCAGAAATAGACACACACTTTTCTGTGCTCCTGGTCGTCTTGTCACCATATTTTCATATTTCAATTTTTGTTATTTATTATCATTTTAATATTGCTTATGGACTCTGCTGTAACAGCAGTCTGTGATAAGAGTTCTAAATTCTGACCCCTCCATGTGAAGCATATTTTTCAACCATCCCATTAATCATCTTTTGTGATCCTCTTAAATGTATATTCCATCTCATTTGCCAATAGAAATATTACTGTCTAATTTATTATATTTCCATATAATTTTGAATCCTCTATTAGGATATTTCACTTGTAGTTTCAAAAATTAAGCACTAACTTCTCATGTTCTTTTCCATAAACTGCATTTAAGATGGGCCTGAAGGGCTGAACAGCCTGTTTCTGCACTCAAAAATCTCTGGTAATGTCTTTTTTGTTCAATATCAATTGTGTACTTTCCATCAGAGATCACTAAATAACAATCGGGGTTGAAGCCATAGGAAGGATATTACTACTGCAGTTAGGATGATAAGAACATAGGTTTCTGGATTATAAAGAGATAGTTGAAAGGTTGTGGCTGATCTGTGAGTTGGCTGACTGTAAGCTTCCAGAATTACAAAACTGGGTTAATAAAATCATTTTAGCCAAATTATATCTGTCGTTGATGGTTTTTAGGACATTATTTAAAAACTAGGGCCAGTTAAGATCAAGGAAAATAATAAGCCCAAAGAAACAACCATTTTACTGAGGCAAATAATTTAACCAGGTTGAAGAGGTGACTTATTTCTGGAGAAAGAAGTGATTAAGACTTAATGGGGGAATAGTGGCATGATTAACCAATAAGCAGTCAACTGAACTGAGCCAAATTAATTTTTACCTGTTCATAATGTTTGTTTCTAGCTTTTGGTGGTAGCATAAGAATAAGATGTGTTTTGATTCGGTAATGGGTATCTTTAATAATTTGCTTATTAATGGTAGTGACAATAATGCTCTGGCTTTTTTTGGTAGAGCATTATGTTAGTTGCCGTATACCCTCTGATATATTCTCATGGGAAGAGTGGTGTGGTGTGATGTGACTGCCTCTCAGCTCCAGAGTCCTAGGTTCTATCCTGTCATTGGGTGCTGTGTGGAGTTTGCATGTTCTCTTTGTAATTACACAAGTTTCTTCTGGGTGCTCCGGTTTCTTCCCACATCCCAAAGATGTGCTGGTAGGCTAATTGGCTAGTTGGTTAATCAGACAGCAGTGAAGCCCAACACACTTGAATGATCCTAGTTTGAATGCTCAGGCCCAGACTTTGGTCTCCTACCCAATGCATCTCCATGGGTACAGGGAAATAAGGAGAAAAGGAATGAAGCTAGTGGGATTGCTCCCCTGAGACACAATGGACCAAAAAGTCTCCTATATCATTATAAGATAGTTTCTAAAATGCAGAGATTGCTCAAGAAATTTTGCACAGCAATTTTTACTGCTGCTGCTTTAAAGCTGCACAATTAATACTATTGATTTGGTTTTGTTAAACATAATTGACATTTAGCACAATGAAATTGTAGGATTGGGGGAACAGATCCAAAATGATGGGCAAAAAGGTACATTGGGGTGCGATTAAACTTTTCTTTTCACCCTCTGTAAAAGGTAGTGGAAACACACTCATTCAGGGATTTCAAAAGAAATTGGGCACATACTTGAGGGAAAATTTGCTGGGCAATGGGGAAAGAGGAGGGATTTTCCCACAGCAGCCAAGGTAGAGATTGTGGGCTGAATACCCTCCTTTTTACGATTTAAAATTAAATAATATGTAATGCTGTTATAATTTTGTGTGCACTGAAAATTATACCTTTTGTATTCAAAATTTGGCAAAAGATGTACACTTTCTGTAGCATTTTGACATCAATATTTAATTGAAACTTTCCGTGTTTATATTTGGAATGCATTTCAGAACTAAAACATTTATGTAAATATTTTAAAATGGCATAAACTTGTGTAAACATTTTGGCATCATAGTTTGTTAATGAAGTAATCAAGTCAGTTATTGCTTTTTGGGAAACTAAATCTTCAGACTTTAGTATCTGAAATGTCTGACATCCTAAATGTAGTTGCAAGGAAGAAAGAAAATTATTTTTAATCAGGATATTCTTAATGTTCTATTTTTGATAACATTTTGAAAGTCTTTATTGATGGGTTGGAGCTCTGTTTGTGCTAGGACTTTGTAGTTGTGTCAACTTTTTGGTGCAGGCAGA